>NC_053494.1:215016093-215193593 GCF_905171775.1 Rana temporaria
GCAGCAAATCATTTTGCCCGTCCGGCGGTGATTAATGGCGGTTTACATTAAAGACATTACTGATTTTCTCTGTTATTGTCCCTAATCTGCATATTGGAAGGCGCCCAGCTCTCTGGATATACGGCTCGGCTGGAAACAGACCCGTCACATCCATTACCCGGCCCGGAACGAGTCTATGGAAGGACGAATGTGAATAGATGGACTCCGGGGGGGGGCGGGGGGGGGGCACAAATGATGTCTTTTCCCTGGCTGCTCATGTGTCACAGTCCCAGAAATTGTAGCCTTTGACGACATGATGCACAAAACAATAATGAGATCTACTGGCAGGGCTGGACTGGGACAAAAATTTGACCCCTGGACTTCATCCTGACCGGCCCACTTTAATTGAATAAAATGCTGCCCCCCCCCAAAAAAAAATCAATAAAAAAATAATCACGCCCACCACACGCCCACACATCCATTATTGCATATCATGAGAGGATGAGGGAGAGAGGGTGGTTGAGAGAAAGGGGGTGAGAGGGGTGGGTGAGAGAAAACAGGGGGCTGAGAGACAGGGGGGCACTGAGAGACAGAGGGGGGCTGTGAGACACGGTGGCTGACAGACAGAGGGAGGGGGCTGAGAGACAGAAGGGGGACTGAGAGACAGAGGGGGGGCTGTGAGACAGGGGAGCTGAGAAACAGAGGGAGGGGGCTGAGAGACAGAAGGGGGACTGAGAGACAGAGGGGGGCTGTGAGACAGGGGGGCTGAGAGACAGAGGGAGGGGGCTGAGAGACAGAAGGGGGACTGAGAGACAGAGGGGGCTGTGAGACAGGGGGGCTGGGAGACAGAGGGAGGGGGCTGAGAGACAGAAGGGGGACTGAGAGTCAGAGGGAGGGGGCTGAGAGACAGAAAGGGGACTGAGAGACAGAGGGAGGCTGAGAGACAGGGGGGCTGAGAGACAGAGGGGGGGGGCTGAGAGACAGAAGGGGGACTGAGAGACAGAGGGGGGCTGTGAGACAGGGGGGCTGAGAGACAGAGGGAGGGGGCTGAGAGACAGAAGGGGGACTGAGAGACAGAGGGGGGCTGTGAGACAGGGGGGCTGAGAGACAGAGGGAGGGGGCTGAGAGACAGAAGGGGGACTGAGAGACAGAGGGGGGCTGAGAGACAGAGGGAGGGGGCTGAGAGACAGAAGGGGGAATGAAATACAGAAGGGGCCTGTGAGACAGGGGAGCTGAGAGACAGAGAGAGGGGGCTTAGAGACAGAGCGCTGAGGGACAGAGAGGGGAACTGAGAGACAGGGGGTGCTGAAAGAGGGGTGGCTTAGAGATGGGGGCTGTGAGACAGGGGGCTGAGAGACAGGGAGGGTAACTGAGAGTCCGGGGGGGGGGGGCTGAGAGACAGAGGGTTGCTGTGAGACAGGGGAGGCTGAGAGACAAAGGGAGGGCTAAGAGACAGAGGGGGGGCTGAGAGACTGGGGGGCTGTGAGACAGGGGGCTGAGAGACAGAGCGGGGAACTGAGAGACAGGGGGTGCTGAAAGAGGGGGGCTGAGAAATGGGGGGCTGTGAGACAGGGGGCTGAGAGACAAGGGGCTGAGAGACAGAGCGGTGAACTGAGAGACAGGGGATGCTGAAAGAGGGGGGCTGGGAGACAGAGGGGGGACTGAGAGAAAGATAGGGGCTGAAAGAGGGGGGCTTAGAGAAAGAGGGGGGGGGGTGAGAGAAAGATTGGATTTGCTGAGACAGACCTCATAGCACTGTCCCTATGTACAGTCCCCCCCCCACAGGCTCTGTGCAGGCAGGTACGTGTAGGATGCCGGGTACCCGATGGCCAGCAGCAGCGCTGAGTCTCTCTCTTGATTCAGGGGTGCTCTTGCTGCTCTGCTCCTTACAGCGGCTCCTTGGCAGCCGCCACCTCCCACCTGTCCTCTTCCCCTGGGCCCCCAGTCAGCCTGCCGGGGCGCGACCACCCCCAGAGGTGGAAGAATCGAGGTTCTGGGGGGTGGTCGCGCCTACTCCTGTTCTCCTCTTCGGTGGTCAGGGAGGGGATGGAGCTCTTCTCCCTCCTGGGCTCTCACATCTAACTTCCCTTCTCGCTGGCCACGTTCCCCAAATCTCTGCCGCTGTTTGCTACCACGCTCCCACTGCCGTCAAACTCTGAATAAAAATCGGCCCACTAAGCCATCAGCCCAGCGGGAAACTCCTGGTAGTCCTGATGGCCAGTACATGCCTGTCTACTGGGCAATGTTAAGGAGTGGGGGATGCACTTAACAACCGACGACTCATTCAGCTGTCAGTGTTGTTCCCCTGTTGACAGCTGAAGTGTAAACAAAGTCCCGCAATTGGAGCTGTCAAAAAAAAAAAAGAACACCCAGGCAGTGTTTATCAACAACATTACTCAGCCAAGATAAAAAGAAACAATGTTTGTTTTTGTATCCTTCTGTTTATTAATCTACAGATCAAAGGGAAGAACTTTGATCTGCGGATGAAGTCAGTTTAAAGCAACCTGTCAAGTAAAAATAAATAAATATATTTTTATTTGTTTTATTAAATGTACCTCTGTTTAACCCCTTATCAACCCTTAATTTACTCTAGTCAGCCTTAATTAACTCCTTATTCTCCTTCTCCATTTTATTATTATTTTCCTGCTGTTTTTTTTTTTTTTTGCTTCTAATTTATACATTAATAATAATTACATTTAATTTTGTTTGCTTTGTTCGTTAATATTTTTACACCTTTGGGGGGGGGGCGCAAACGAAAAAAACTAAAAACAATTGCAGCCTCACTGTGCCCATCAAATGCAGCCACTGTGCCCATCAAATGCAGCCACTGTGCCATCAATTGTCACCACTGTGCCATCAAATTCAGCCACTGTGCCATGCCATCAAACGCAGCCACTGTGCCATCAATTGTCACCACTGTGCCATGCCATCAAATGCAGTCACTGTGCCATGCCATCAAACGCAGCCACTGTGTCATCAATTGTCACCACTGTGTCATGCCATCAAACACAGTCACTGTGCCATCAATTGTCACCACTGTGCCATGCCATCAAACGCAGTCACTGTGCCATGCCATCAAACACAGCCACTGTGCCATCAATTGTCACCACTGTGCCATGCCATCAAACGCAGTCACTGTGCCATGCCATCAAACGCAGTCACTGTGCCATGCCATCAAACACAGTCACTGTGCCATCAATTGTCACCACTGTGCCATGCCATCAAACGCAGTCACTGTGCCATGCGATCAAACGCAGCCACTGTGCCCATCAATTGTCGCCACTGTGCTAATTGTCACCACTGTGCCCTTTAATTGTCACCACTGTGCCCTTTAATTGACACCACTGTGCCCTTAAATTGTTGCCACTGTGCCCTTAAATTGTTGCCACTGTGCCCTTAAATTGTTGCCACTGTGCCAATTGATGCCACTGTGCCCTTTAATTGTCGCCACTGTGCCCATTGTCGCCACTGTGCCCTGTAAAATGCCCCGCCCGGCACTTATCTTTCTCATCCTCCTTCCACATCCCTCGATGTCTTCTCCCGCCCTCGATGACGCTTCAGCCAATCGGGTTACCGGTAAACTGGTGAACCTGATTGGCTGAGACGCCTGTCAGTCTTATCGCACCCCCCGTGCGTCCCGAGGATAAGCATTCAGAAGCTGACTACAGCCTGAGGGCCGCTGGCTCTGATAGGCACTTCCACACAGCCAACCAGCTGCCATTATTCAGGTGGCCGGCGCTCACCATCCGGCCATCTGAATAGTCGATGGCAGCGGCGAAAATACATAGATTCATGCAAAGCAGGTGCAAGATCCAGAGGGGGCCCCCTATGGACGAACCGCCGCAGCTGGAATCACTTGAACACAGAGTGGTAGGCCGCAACCTCTATCTCTCTGTCACAGAGAGGTTTGCATAATGCAAGGCCCAGGAAGAAGAGAGCGTGGGATGGATCTCCGGTCTCCTTTGTAGTCTATCCCAGAAGTCCCCTGGATGGTGGCAAGGATTTCTGGGATGTGTAGTCCTAGTGTGTGGTTATGCAATGGAATCGCTGGTCAGAAAAACTACTAGCCCCACAATCCTTTGGGTTGGACTTACAAATATGATGACAGTTACTGGCACCCAGCATTAAAGGGGTATCCTATAGGTGAACAATGATGGGGAACGCACTTAATGACCGCCGCATGTGGGACGTACCTGTACGCCCCTTTGAATCTGCCGCCGTGCGTGCGCACGCACACTGCCGGCGTGCTCGGTGAGAGTGCCCGCAGGCTCGATGTCCGCCAGGTGCCCGCGATCATCTCACGTAGCGGCAGAACGGGAAGATGCCTATATAAACAAGGCATTTCCCTGTTCTGCCTTGTGACAGGACAGCGATCTACTGCTCCCTGTCATCGGGAGCAGTTATCACTGTCATGTCACTTGTAGCCCATCCCCCACACAGTTAGAATCACTCCCTAGGACACACTTAACCCCTTCCTCGCCTCCTAGTGGTTAACCCCTTCACTGCCAGTGTCATTTACACAGTAATCAGTGCATTTTTATAGCACTGATCGCTGTATAAATGTGAAAAAACAAAGAACAAGACCGAAGTGAAGGCCGGAGTTCAGCTTTAACTTACAAAGCTTTTGCCTTGGGTGACAGGTACTCTTTAGTTTGGAAGTTTTATCAGCATTTGTGACTTATGCTTGATTAATTCTGACACTTCATATGTAACCCTGGAATGAGCCACTGAAGAGATTACCGAGGAAGATATTAAACATTCTGTCTCATTACTCATATGAGGAGGACGGTTGATGTACCATATTGACATCCAACCTTGAGCTGCCAAGTGATAGATATAATTATAGCTGCTATGGATTGCATGGACCGGCGATCAGAGTCTGCAGCTTCTCCAAGTTCTGATGGAGATCTTCTGAACTCTCCAAGTAAGGCTGGGTTCACACTACGGTTTTCCCGTCCGTCAGCCGCATACGATTTATATGAAAAAACGTATGCGGCTGAAACGGACGGGAACGTATGGAACCGCACACATGTGCGTTTTCCATTGACATTAATGTTAAAGGAAAACGTATGCGGTTGCCATACTGTTTTAAAAACGACCGCAAAACCGTGGTTGAACACGGTTTTGGGTACGTTTAAAAAACGTTTTGCCAGCAAATCGTACGCACCCGGATGCATCCGAGTGCATACGATTTGCAATGCATTCTCTATCTATACGTTTTCCCGTCCGGGCCCGTACGTTTTCAATACTGAAATCGTATGCGGCTGACGGACGGGAAAACCGTAGTGTGAACCCAGCCTAACATCTGCGGGTAGATTCAGCCAGGGCTGGACTGGGACAGAAATTTGGCCCTGGACTTCATCCAGACTGGCCCATTTTGACAGGTCTCTCACATGGCGGCCGGACAACTCCCGCACCCCTCCCCCCGCCACCCAAGCCCCCCTCTTCTCCTTCACTAGCCACTAGCCGTTCTACTCTTATAGTGGGGAAGCTAGACATTATTTCACCCGGGGCAAAGAATCAGTTCGGTGCCCCCCCCTTATGGGACAAGATTAGGCAGAAGGGAGAAACTCCCAGGCCAAAGCTGTTGAGTCAGCTGTCTGTCCCCTCCCCCGTGCTCCTCTGTCCTCAGATATCCCTCTGGGGGGATATCTGGGGTGTAGAGGGGTCAGAGTGCTGGGGGGATATCTGGGGTGTAGAGGGATCAGAGTGCTGGGGGGATATTTGGGGTGTAGAGAGGTCAGAGTGCTGGGGGGATATCTGGGGTGTATAGGGATCAGAGTGCTGGGGGGATATCTGGGGTGTAGAGGGGTCAGAGTGCTGGGGGGATATCTTGGGTGTAGAGGGATCAGAGTGCTGGGGGGATATCTGGGGTGTAGAGGGGTCAGAGTGCTGGGGGGGATATCTGGGGTGTAGAGGGGTCAGAGTGCTGGGGGGTATCTGGGGTGTAGAGGGGTCAGAGTGCTGGGGGGATATCTGAGGTGTGGAGGGGTCAGAGTGCTGGGGGGATATTTGGGGTGTAGAGGGGTCAGAGTGCTGGGGGGATATCTGGGGTGTAGAGGGGTCAGAGTGCTGGGGGGATATCTGACCCGTTTACCTGCACTGTCTCCATTGTAGGGGCCCCAGAGCATTACTTTTCCCGGGGGCCCATGATGCTATTAAGACGGCCCTGAGCGGTTAAAAAACCTACCAGGATGGTGACTACGAGCCTCTGGGCCGCCTTGTAAAAAGCCGCAGTTCTTTGTGACCCGGCTATGATTCGAACGACTCCATTTTTTCACCTGGAAGAATAGTAGCAAAGGGGTTAAGACCTCCAGCTGAGCAGAGTTAATATTGAAAGTTCTGTTAGGTAACATCCACGCGTTCCTCATTCCCTAATTACCAACATTACGCCAACGTAGCACTCAAATCTGCATTGATCCAATTTAATTTATGAAAATTTTGAATCTTTACCCCGTTCCAGCTGCGATGAAAAAGGCGCCGTTCTGCCTAAAACGCCAATTAGTTGATGAACACGCTACCTCGGAACAAGCACTACGAGCCGCACTCCTCCTAATTAGACGCAGTGTGCGGCTCGTGTTTGTAGGAGAACGAGGTGATAATTCAGGGCTGGAGATTGGGAGGAATCTGTCAGACGCGGCGGCACACCGACAACCAGCGTCGGTTTTGGAAGAGCCGAGAGTGGCGCCGTGCCGCCGTGTCTGCACTCCATGCAAATAGGATCGGCTTTCTGCTGAATATGCAAATTGACTTCTTACTTGGTCTACCGAGGTGCATCACTTATTCCGGACTTTATACAAGAGAAACTATAATGGCGGGAGAAACTTTTTCTTCTTAAAGTTCATACCCAACACCGTCCCTTTAGAGCAGTGGCCTCCAAACTATCTCCAACCTAGACGTGGTGAAGACAACTTGATGACGTTCATACCGTGCCCGCGGGTCCTGCAAACTCGATGTCCGCCCATGTAGTCTCACGGAGCGGCAGGACGTCTAGTGACAGGACAGAGATCTACTGCTCCCTGTCATCGGGACATAGGCGTGAAAAAAAAAATGCAACCAACCTATAAACGCTTATTGCGATTTTTAAAAATATTGGGCTAGATTCAGATAGATTTCGGTGGGCGTAGCGTATCTCAGGCTTCGTACACACGAGGGGACATGTCCGATGAAAACGGTCCGTGGACCGTTTTCATCGGACATGTCTGCTCGGAGATTTCTGTCTGATGGTTGTACACACCATCAAACAGAAATCCGCGCGGACAGGATACGCAGTGACGTGGCCGCGACGATGACGCGGCGACGTGCGCGACCCTGGAAGGTCAATGCTTCCACGCATGCGTGGAATCACTTTGACGCATGCGAGGGCTTTCGGCCGAGCGGACATGTCCGGTGAGTCGTACAGACGACCCAACATGTCCGACGGACAGGCTTCCAGCGGACATGTTTCTTAGCATGTAAAGAAACATTTGTCCGCTGGAAACCTGTCCGATCCGCCGGAAAATTGTCCGGTCGGCCCTACACACGACCGAACATGTCCGCGGACCAGTTTCAGCGGACATGTTCGGTCGTGTGTACGAGGCCTCAGATACACTACGCCGCCGTAAGTTAAAGCAGCAGGTCCTGTATTCACAAAGAAGTTGCGCTGTAACTTACGGCGGCGCAGTGTAACTGGGCCGGCGTAAGCCTGCCTAATTCAAAATAGGCTGGTTGGGGGCGTGCTCTATGCAAAATACTAGTGACCCCACGTATTTGACGTTTCTAGCGCCGTCCGTGGACGTATCCCAGTGCGCATGCTCCAGATGACGTCGGCAACTCGTCAATGCTTTCGACGTGAACGTAAATTACGGTCAGCCCTTTTCATGGACGAGTTGCGCAAACAACGTAAAATTTGAAAAAATTCTACGCAGTTCCGACGTCCATACTTAACATTGGCTGCGCCATCTGTTTGGTGGTTTATCTCTACGCCTGAAAACGCCTTACGTAAACGGCATATCTTTACTGCGACGGCCGGGCGTACGTTCGTGAATTGGCGTATCTAGCTGATTTACATATTCTAGGCGTAAATCAACGTACACGCCCCTAGCGGCCAGCGTAAATATGCAGTTAAGATACGACGGCGTAGGAGACTTACGCCGGTCGTATCTTAGCAACATTTAAGCTTATCTCAGTTTGAGCATACGCTTAAAGTTGCGACGGCGCGGATTCGGACTTACGACGGCGTATCTACTGATACGCCCGCCGTAAGTCTTTATGAATCTGGCCCCTTGTGTTTTTTTTTTTTTCAAAATTGTCGCTCTTTTTTTGCTTATAGCGCAAAAAATAAAAACCGCAGAGGTGATCAAATACCACCAAAAGAAAGCTCTATCTGTGGGGAAAAAAGGACGTCAATTTTGTTTGGGAGCCACGTCGCACGACCGCGCAATTGTCAGTTAAAGCAACGCAGTGCCGGAAGCTGAGATTTCGGGCAGGAAGGGGGTATATGTGCCCAGTAAGCAAGTGGTTAATGTTTTTTTTATTCTTTTTTTGCCCATCTTTCCTATTGGCCGGCGCTCTAGAATGCATGGAGGAACACGATCACGACTTTAATGGTGGCTGATAATAAAACGGTCGCCCCCATCCCCCCCACTTCCCTAGGCCAACTACATCACAAGCATTGCTTTGCCTTTAACAAGAGACGGCCAATTATTGACCTGAATGAAAAGAAAGGGTATTAACCACTTGCTTACTGGGCACATAAACCCCCTTCGTGCCCAGGCGAAATTTCAGCTTCCGGCACTGCGTCGCTTTAACTGACAATTGCGCGGTCGTGCGACGTGGCTCCCAAACAAAATTGACGTCCTTTTTTTTCCACAAATAGAGCTTTCTTTTGGTGGTATTTGATCACCTCTGCGGTTTTTATTTTTTGCGCAATAAACAAAAAAAGAGCGACAATTTAAAAAATATATATATATTTTTTACTTGTTGCTATAATAAATATCCCAATTTAAAAAAAAAAAAAACTATTTTTTTTCTCAGTTAAGGCCGATACGTATTTTTCGACGTATTTTTGTAAAAAAAAAAAATCGCAATAAGCGACTGGTTTGCGCAAAAGTTATAGCGCCTACAAAATAGGGGACAGTTATGATTTTTTTATTATTATTTTTTTTTTACTAGTAATGGCGGCGATCTGCGATTTTTATTGGGACTGCGATATTGCGACGGACGTATCGGACACTTTTGACACAAATTTGGGACCATTCACATTTATACAGCGATCAGCGCTATAAAAAGGCACTAATTACTGTATAAATGTGACTGGCAGGGAAGGGGTTAACACTAGGGGGCGAGGAAGGGGTTAAATGTATTCCCTGGGTGTGTTCTAACTGTAGGGGGAGGGGGGTGACTGGGGGAGGTGACCGATGCTGTGTCCCTATGTACAAGGGACACAGATCGGTCTCCTCTCCTCTGACAGCACGTGGAGCTCTGTGTTTACACCTCATCATTACACACAGAGTTCCACGTCCCTGCTGTGTCACCGCTGATCGCGTGTACCCGGCGGACATCGCGGCCGCCAGGCACACGCATCGGCTTCCCAGCGATGCGCCGGGACAGTGTTTACCCGCTGCGCGCCCCCCAGAGGCCTGCGCGGGTAATGCACTTTAAATGACGTCCAAAGACGTCCAGTTGGCACTTGAGAGCCGCGCTGTTGACGTCTTTTGTCTATAGCGCGGGTCTCAAGTGGTTAAAAAGTCATTCTGAAGAGAGACTCCGCGACCAGCTGCTGAAGCGTCCCTCTTTTTTTTTTTTACTCCGCAGCTAAAAGCTTGTGGAGCGCATCATCCAGAATCGTTATTCAGAGACTCGTTGGAGAATTAATTATGGTCCTGTGCCCGGCGATGCCAATGTCACACACAAGAGGAATGGACGTGTTGAGTTGTTCAGCAAAGGCCACTTATTCTAATATAATCCCGACAACCCCTTGAAAAGAAGTGCTGGTTGTATTGTGTGATAAAAAAGCTCTAAATGTAACAATTACAGGAAAAAAATAGAAATCAGAAGACTCTCCAGCCCCGAGGTCGCTGGTTTTAGAAACACGCAGGTCAATATGGAGCCTCAATCGCCTATAGAAGGGGTCTCCAAATGTTCTAAATAAAGGGCCAGTGTACTTCCTTTCAGACGTGGGAGGAATAGTGACCCATCATTGGTGTCAGTGGGAGGAATAGTGCCCCATCATTAGTGTCAGTAAGAGGAATAGTGTCCCATCATTGGTATCAGTGGGAGGAATAGTGTCCC
The DNA here is from genome assembly GCF_905171775.1 of Rana temporaria. Classification (NCBI taxonomy): domain Eukaryota; kingdom Metazoa; phylum Chordata; class Amphibia; order Anura; family Ranidae; genus Rana; species Rana temporaria. The sequence goes on from NC_053494.1 coordinate 215,026,345, forward strand.
ATCATTGGTGTCAGTGGAAGGAATAGTACCCCATCATTGGTGTCAGTGGGAGGAATAGTGACCCATCATTAGTGTCAGTGGGAGGAATAGTGCCCCATCATTGGTGTCAGTAAGAGGAATAGTGTCCCATCATTGGTATCAGTGGGAGGAATAGTGTCCCATCATTGGTGTCAGTGGAAGGAATAGTACCCCATCATTGGTGTCAGTGGGAGGAATAGTGTCCCATCATTGGTGTCAGTGGAAGGAATAGTGTCCCATCATTGGTGTCAGTGGGAGGAATAGTGTCCCATCATTGGTGTCAGTGGGAGGAATAGTGTCCCATCATTGGTGTCAGTGGGAGGAATAGTGTCCCATCATTGGTATCAGTAGGAGGAATAGTGTCCCATCATTGGTGTCAGTGGGAGGAATAGTGTCCCATCATTAGTGTCAGTAGGAGGAATAGTGTCCCATCATTTGTGTCAGTGGGAGGAATAGTGTCCCATCATTGGTGTCGGTGGGAGGAGTAGTGTCCCATCATTGGTCTCAGTGGGAGGAATAGTGTCCCATCATTGGTGTCAGTGGGAGGAATAGTGACCCATCATTGGTGTCAGTGGGAGGAATAGTGACCCATCATTGATGTCAGTGGGAGGAATAGTGACCCATCATTGATGTCAGTAGGAGGAATAGTGTCCCATCATTGGTGTCAGTGGCAGAAATAGTGACCCATCATTGGTATCAGTGGGAGGAATAGTGTCCTATCATTGGTGTCAGTGGGAGGAATAGTGTCCTATCATTGGTGTCAGTGGGAGGAATAGTGTCCCATCATTTGTGTCAGTGGGAGGAATAGTGTCCCATCATTGGTATCAGTGGGAGGAATAGTGTCCCATCAATTCGGAAATACTCAGAATCACTCAGGAAATACTCGGAATCACTCGGAAATACTCCGCTCGCGAGACTTTCCAAGGGTTTCCGAGATCAGCCGAGCTGTCCCCGAGTATTTCCGAAGCTCTCGGGCACCCCTCCACCCCTGCCAACATGCGGTACTGCATGCAATAGAAGTCAATGCAGAACGAATTATCTTAATTTCCATTGACTTCTATGGGGAAACTTACTTTGATATGCGAGTGCTTTGGATTACAAGCATTCTCCTGGAACGTGCTATGCTCGTAATCCAAGTTCAGCCGAGCTGTCCCTGAGTTTTTGCGAGGCTCTCTGGCACCCCTCCCCACCTCTGGCCACATGCGGTACTGCATACAATAGAATTCAATGCAGAACAAATTATCTTTGTTTCCATTGACTTCTATGGGGAAACTTACTTTGATATGCAAGTGCTTTGGATTACAAGCATTCTCCTGGAATGGATTATGCTCGTAATCCAAGTTCAGCTGAGCTGCCCGAGTATTTCCAAGGCTCTCTGGCACCCCCTCCCCACCTCTGGCCATGTGCGGTATTGCATGCAATAGAAGTCAATGCAGAACAAGTTATCTTCGTTTCCATTGACTTCTATGAGGAAGCTCGCTTTGATATGCAAGTGCTTTGGATTACAAGCATACTCCTGGAACGGGCTATGCTCGTAATCCAAGTTCAGCTGAGCTGCCCCTGGGTACTTCTAAGGATCTCTGGCACCCCCTCCCCATCTCTGGCCACATGCGGTATTGCATGCAATAGAAGTCAATGCAGAACAAGTTATCTTCGTTTCCATTGACTTCTATGAGGAAGCTCGCTTTGATATGCAAGTGCTTTGGATTACAAGCATACTCCTGGAACGGGCTATGCTCGTAATCCAAGTTCAGCTGAGCTGCCCCTGGGTACTTCTAAGGATCTCTGGCACCCCCTCCCCACCTCTGGCCACATGCGGTATTGCATGCAATAGAAGTCAATGCATTGACTTCTATGAGGATAGTATGGGTTGTTACCGAAACTTTTCACGTCAATCGCACCTTTACCATTATATTTACCTAGAAAAATGGTGGCGCGTTCAATACTTATTTTACCCGCTGTATATATTATTTGGTAAACCGTCTAAGCCGCTCCATTCATTACTTGGACAAAAATATAAGAGAATACGATTTGGGCGCGATCAATAAGTCAACAAGCGAGAAATTGCAAGACGGCTGCTGAAATGTTTCAGGTATATTTCCCTAGGAGGAGTTTCATCTCTTATGTTGGATGCGAGACACGGAGAATCTCAGCGCTATAATATCTCCCCGGCGCTCTAAAACATTCCAAAAATACATCAAAAACAGGATCAGAAAAAATGCTTCTTAACCACTTAAGACCCGGACCAAAATGCAGGTAAAGGACCTGGCCCCTTTTTGTGATTCGGCACTGCGTCGCTTTAACTGACAATTGCGCGGTCGTGCGACGCGGCTCCCAAACAAAATTGGCGTCCTTTTTTTCCCACAAGTAGAGATTTCTTTTGGTGGTATTTGATCACCTCTGCGGTTTTTATTTTTTGCGCTATAAACAAAAATAGAGCGACAATATTGAAAAAAAAATGAATATTTTTTACTTTTTGCTATAATAAATATCCCCAAAAAATATATAAAAAAATTTTTTTTCCTCAGTTTAGGCCGACACGTATTCTTCTACCTATTTTTCGTAAAATAAAATCGCAATAAGCGTTTATTGATTGGTTTGCGCAAATGTTATAGCGTTTACAAAATAGAGGATAGTTTTATGGCCTCCCTTGTATCTCCAGCCCAAGCCCCGCTGGAGGTGGAACAGATGGTGGCTAAGGTCAGGAGGAACGCAAGTGCCTGCAAGTGTTGCGTGCCGAACTTGTAGGTGGAGTTGCGGGCTTGGAGGTGCAGGTAGAGCATCCGGTAAGGAGCTGAATCCAGGGAAGCTGAGAGGAAGGAGGGCCAGCACAGGCTCTCGGAGAGAGTGTTGAGCCAATCAGGAGACAGGAGCAATGTCACAGGGATAGCCGGGTTCGGTAACAGGCAGGCAGCGAGGTAATCAAGTTATAAGCAGAAGCAAGGTCAGATGAGAAGCCAGGATCAGGAACCGGTAATCAGAGTAATCAGAGTCCAAAGCAGGGTCGTGGAAAGCCAACGTTCAGCAACAGGAATCAAGCCGGGTTTAACAGGGTTGTCAGGGACGTACTGTTCGCTCCCCTCGGCACGCGCCTACGCGCATGCGCCAACCACGGACCTTGCACACAGCTATGCAGCCGTTGCGCGCTCCTTCGCGCACACGCCAAAACGTACCTAACCAGCCGTCGCTCGTGCGTGCGCGCATGCGCACGCACTAGACGCATCTTTTGGCGCCCAGCAAGCCTATAAAAGACACTGTGGTGATGCTGCACCTCGCGGCTTGATCTGCATCTGTTCCCTGAGCTCCTGTTGCTGTTTGAAAGCATTCTGTTCCAAGTGTATGACCCGGCTTCCTGACTCTGCTTCCTGCTCCAATCCTGACTCCGGCTTGTTGACCTTGCTCTGTTCCCTGCTTGAATACCCGTTGCCAAGACCCGGCCTGGACTGACTACTCTTCTGCCTATTGCTTCTGCTATGACTCCAAGTGTATGACCCGGCCTGCCTGACTCCGCCCACCTGCACCTGCTGCGCTGCTAACCTGCATCCACGCCTTTGCTAACCTGCATCCACGCCTCTGCTAACCTGCATCCACGCCTCTGCTAACCTGCATCCTCGGCTCTGCTGACCTGCATCCACGCTCTGCTGACCTGCATCTACTAAGTCTGCAAACCTGCATCATCTGCTTCCTGTCTCTCGGTTCCCATCTCACCAGCAGCAACAACCAGAACAGGCACCTGTACCCCACCGCGCTCCTACCACCACTGTCCCCATTCCAGTGGTCTCCGAGCCGGGGTTGTACGGGAGGTCTCCCTCCACGCGTCAGGCTCACACCCAGGTACGTAACAGTATCAAGCCGCCATGTCGGAGCCTGACGGAGGGACCTCGCCTATGGACAGTGTCTTTCAACATCTCACAGCCCTCACTCAAGTTGTGAAATCCCTGCAGGATAGCAATGTCCGGATAGATAAACAGACACAAACCCAGGCTACCTATGCAGACTTATCTTCGGACCTCATTTGCTCTACTGGAACGATACCATTCCCTGAACCCAGGGTTCCTCTTCCCGAGATGTTTTCTGGGAACCGAAGCGAATTCCGGGCGTTCCGCAACGCATGTGAACTATACTTTTCGCTGTTACCTCGGACTTTTTCCTCTGAAGTTACCAGAGTGGGCTTCGTTATCGCCCTGCTGCAGGGGGAGCCCCAGGCTTGGGCCCATCATCTACTTGAAGTCCGTCATGAGGTTCTTGACTCTCTGTCTTCCTTCCTCGATGCTATGGCCCGACTCTATGACGACCCTCAGCGAACTTCCACTGCTGAGGCTGCCCTCCACACGCTCCAGCAAGGTTCCCGAGCCGTTGAGGACTATGTAACTAACTTCAGACGCTGGAGCACAGATACCCAGTGGAATGAGGCAGCCCTGCGGCATCAATTCCGTCTTGGTCTCTCCGAGAGCTTGAAGGATGAACTAGCTCGGGTCGGTGTCCCTGATACCCTTGAGTCCTTAATTGCCTTGTCTATTCAGATAGACCGACGACTCCGGGAACGCAGAACCGAAAGAACCACTCAGCCACTTCGCCCAGCTTGGATGCTTCCCCGGACACCAGCTTCTGTATACCCTGCCCGTGTTAGTACAGTTCCTGGTAGATCCTCACCTTCTGTCACCACCAGGCCTGGGCAGCTTGGACTGATAAGACATTCTTTAACTGCCAGGGAACGACTTCGCCGGCAGCAGAATTTTCTGTGCATGTACTGCGGGAAGGCTGGCCACTATGTCTCCTCTTGCCCTGCCAAGCTGCGCAAGACCCTGGCTACCTCGTCTCCCAGTTTGTCACCTTCCTCTACCAAGGCCACTCACCTGGACTTACCTATTTTCCTTCAATTACCTGAAAGAACTATACCAGTTACTGCAATAATAGACTCAGGGGCATGTAGCTGTTTTATTGATCTGGACTTTGCAGCACAACAGCGCATCCCACTCCAACCCAAGACTCAGGGTCTTTCCATCTTCCTGGCAGATGGGTCTCGAATCAAGTCTGGAGAAGTAACCCAAGAAACCCCTTTTTTGCCTGTAGTCACCTCTACGAATCATAAGGAACTTTTACGTTTGGACGCTATAGCATCTCCTATGTTTCCAGTCATTTTGGGCCTACCTTGGCTCCAGGCACACAATCCACAGATCAACTGGGAAACCGGTAGGATTGAGTTTCAGTCTCTCTACTGCCAGCAACACTGCAGGCCCTCATGTCCTAGCACCTCTGGTCCCTTGTTATGCCTTGAATCAGACCCAGAGGTACGTGCTGCAGTACCCCAACAATACCACGAGTTCTTGGACGTTTTCAGCAAGAAAGGGGCTGAAGTCCTGCCGCCTCATCGTCCGTACGATTGCCCAATCGAACTTCTACCTGGTGCTGAGATTCCGTTTGGACGCATCTTCCCCTTGTCTGAGCGGGAATTAGAAGTTCTGAAAGAGTACGTCGACGAAAACTTAAAGAGGGGTTTCATCCGGCCTTCTACTTCCCCGGCAGGGGCAGGAATCTTTTTTGTAGAGAAAAAGGACCATTCTCTCCGGCCCTGTGTGGACTACAGAGAGCTGAACAAAGTCACGGTTAAGAACCGGTACCCCCTGCCCCTGGTTCCCGAACTCTTCCAAAGACTCAGGACCTCTTCTGTGTTCACCAAGCTAGACCTGCGAGGGGCATACAACCTGGTCCGCATCCGTGCCGGGGACGAGTGGAAGACTGCCTTTCGTACCAGGTTCGGCCATTACGAATATTTAGTAATGCCCTTTGGCCTATGTAATGCGCCTGCAACATTCCAACACCTAGTCAATGACATTTTTAGAGACTGTCTGGATATTTATGTAGTTGTCTATCTGGATGATATCTTGATTTTTTCTTCTTCTCTTGAGCAGCACCGAAGACACGTCAGGAATGTACTCTGTCGTCTCCGCCAACATGGACTTTATGCAAAACCAGAAAAATGTGAGTTCGAGCGACAGAGCATTCAGTTCCTCGGCCTAGTAATCTCAACAGAGGGGTTCAAGATGGACCCGCAGAAGGTCTCAGCCATTCTGGACTGGCCTGCACCTTCAGACAAAAAGGGGGTGCAGCGATTTGTTGGCTTTGCCAACTTCTATCGAAGATTCATTAAGGGATTCTCTGCCATTATTTTTCCGATTACACAGCTAACAAAGCAAAATGTCCGGTTCCGTTGGACCCCCGAGGCACAGGCCGCCTTCACAAACCTAAAAGAACTTTTTACATCCACTCCTATCCTGAGTCACCCTGACCCGACTCTACCCTACTTACTCGAGGTAGATGCCTCAGAATCAGCGGTGGGTGCTGTCATCTCCCAACGCCAGGGTCTCAAGGACTTGATGCACCCAATAGCATTCTTCTCCCGTAAGCTCACCCCATCTGAGAAGAACTATGATGTGGGGGACCGGGAGCTCCTGGCCATTAAGTCTGCCCTGGAGGAGTGGAGGTACCTGTTGGAGGGTGCAGCGCACCCTATACTCATCTATACAGACCACAAAAACCTAGAGTACCTGAGAGCCGCCAAACGTCTGAGACCACGCCAGGCACGATGGGCATTATTTTTCTCTAGGTTTTCATTCCACATTACTTACCGGCCAGGCTCCAAAAACACCAAACCAGATGCCCTTTCCCGCATGTTTGATGACCCGAAAGAAGTGTCAGCTCCAGATACCATACTATCGGAAGGTAACTTCTTACTGTTGCAAACCAACCTGATGTCTAGCCTGAAACAAGCTTCTGTAGGTGTGCCTGAGCCCTCTGGAGTCTCTCTGCTACCCAAGGAGGGGTTACTGTGGAAGAATGACAAAATCTTTGTGCCGGAGGAAGTCCGAGCTACAGTGTTGAACCTGTGTCATGACCACCCCCTGGCAGGCCATTTTGGGTTGCATAAGACACTGGAACTAGTCCAACGCACATTTTGGTGGCCAGATCTGGAAAAAAATTGCAGGGAATATATCAGTTCTTGTGCTACCTGTACCCGTAGCAAGACCACCAGAGGCAAGGCCTGGGGTCTGCTCAGGCCTTTACCAATTCCTGACCGTCCTTGGAAAATGATCGCGATGGACTTCATAGTGGAACTTCCTTCGTCAGAGGGTTGCTCAGCCATTTTTGTAGTGGTTGACCGTCTATCCAAGATGGCTCATTTCATACCATTGAAAGGCACGCCCTCTGCCATGGAGACCGCCCAGGTCTTTATTAAAGAGATAGTAAGATTACATGGGGTCCCTGCAGACATTGTGTCAGATAGAGGGGTGCAGTTCACCTCTCGCTTCTGGAAGGCGTTATGCAAGGTTCTGAAAATTGAACTGTCCATGTCTTCGGCCTACCACCCCCAAACCAATGGGCAAACTGAGAGGACAAACCAAACCCTCGAGCAATATCTCCGATGCTTCACCTCCTTTGTCCAAGATGACTGGGTAGCATTACTACCTTTGGCAGAGTTTGCCTTTAATAATGCCAGCCATTCGGCCACAGGTCAGTCTCCGTTTTTTGCCAACTACGGGTTCCACCCGACCTTCCTACCTGATCTTGTCTCTGACTCAACAGTCCCGGCAGTCCAAGATACCGTTGATTTTCTTACCCGTAACAGCAAGATTCTGCAGGAAGCTTTGACCAAAGCACAAGCAGCCAGTAAAAGGATGTTCGATAGGAAAAGGAGAGGAGAACTGAGCCTTCAACAAGGCGATCAAGTTTGGTTATCCACCACCAACCTTAAGATGGCTTGCCCCGCAAGGAAACTGGCACCTAAATTTATCGGTCCTTTCCCAGTAAAACGGAAGCTAAACGAGGTCTCCTATGAACTTGCCTTACCTGAGTCAATGAAAATCCACCCGGTATTCCATGTGTCTTTACTAAAGCCTACTGTACCTGATCCTTTCCCTAACAGGGGGTCAGGACCACCTGAACCTGTAATCATTGACGGTGATCAGGAGTTCGAGGTGGAGGCTGTATTGGATTGCAGAAGAAGGAGGAACCAGCTTCAATTCCTGATCAAATGGAAGGGGTACGGTCTAGAGGAGAACTCTTGGGAACCCCAACAGAACATTCATGCCCAAGAACTAATTCAGGCCTTTTTTCGGACGCATCCCCAAAAAAGAGCTCTCTTGGGCACCCGGAGGTTGCCCTTAAGGGGGGGGCACTGTCAGGGACGTACTGTTCGCTCCCCTCGGCACGCGCCTACGCGCATGCGCCAACCACGGACCTTGCACACAGCTATGCAGCCGTTGCGCGCTCCTTCGCGCACGCGCCAAAACGTACCTAACCAGCCGTCGCTCGTACGTGCGCGCATGCGCACGCACTAGACGCATCTTTTGGCGCCCAGCAAGCCTATAAAAGACACTGTGGTGATGCTGCACCTCGCGGCTTGATCTGCATCTGTTCCCTGAGCTCCTGTTGCTGTTTGAAAGCATTCTGTTCCAAGTGTATGACCCGGCTTCCTGACTCTGCTTCCTGCTCCAATCCTGACTCCGGCTTGTTGACCTTGCTCTGTTCCCTGCTTGAATACCCGTTGCCAAGACCCGGCCTGGACTGACTACTCTTCTGCCTATTGCTTCTGCTATGACTCCAAGTGTATGACCCGGCCTGCCTGACTCCGCCCACCTGCACCTGCTGCGCTGCTAACCTGCATCCACGCCTTTGCTAACCTGCATCCACGCCTCTGCTAACCTGCATCCACGCCTCTGCTAACCTGCATCCTCGGCTCTGCTGACCTGCATCCACGCTCTGCTGACCTGCATCTACTAAGTCTGCAAACCTGCATCATCTGCTTCCTGTCTCTCGGTTCCCATCTCACCAGCAGCAACAACCAGAACAGGCACCTGTACCCCACCGCGCTCCTACCACCACTGTCCCCATTCCAGTGGTCTCCGAGCCGGGGTTGTACGGGAGGTCTCCCTCCACGCGTCAGGCTCACACCCAGGTACGTAACAAGGGTTCAGAATATCAGGACACAGCTAAAGACCATTCAGCACTTGTCAGAAGACAGAGCATTCTTCAAATAGGCCGTCTGGCGCCAATTGTGGCCGGGGGTGCGCTCGTGCGCGTGCACGCAGTGCGATGTACATTGGCACGTATGGGAATCTGCTGTTGCCTGTCAGGCCTCGTACACACGGACGGACTGTCCGATGAAAACGGTCCGCCGGACCATTTTCATCGGACATGTCCGCTGCCGGTTTATGGTCTGATGGTTGTACACACCATCAAACCAAAATCCCCGCGGACAGGATACGCGGTGACGTGGCCGCGCCGTCGCCGCGCCGATGACGCGGCGACGTGCGCGACCCTGGAAGGTCAATGCTTCCACGCATGCGTCGAATCACTTCGACGCATGCGAGGGCTTTCGGCTGAGTGGACATGTCCGGTAAGTTGTACAGACGACCGAACATGTCCGACGGACAGGCTTCCAGCGGACATGTTTCTTAGCATGCTGAGAAACATTTGTCTGCTGAAAACCTGTCTGATCCGCCGGAAAATTGTCCGGTCGGCCGTACAGACGACCGGACATGTCCGCTGAAACTGGTCTGCGGACCAGTTTCAGCAGACATGTTCGGTCGTGTGTACGAGGCCTAAGTGTGCGCATGCGCATGTGTGCGCGCCTGGCGCATTCTAACAGTTCTCTTACAGTATCCCCTGAGGCCAGTCACTTCACTGGATATATGGAAGGGTTTAGAAGTACCGTATATACTTGGCCCACATGTAGCCCCACTCTTCCTCTACAAGTGTGCAAAGTTTGTTGTCCGGGGAACCTACGGCCGGGGAGCACCGATTTTTCAAATCAGGCACCCCTTCCATAGACTCCCATGTTAAACGGTAATTTCTCTGGCAATTTTGGGGACCTGATACTGGCCGGTCGTAGGAACTCTGGATCTGGAATCTGGCACACATGTAGCCCCATTTCTCCTCTATGATTGTCCAAAGTTTGTTGTCTGTAGGGTTGTCCCGATACCACTTTTTTAGGACCGAGTACGAGTACCGATACTTTTTTTCAAGTAGTCGCCGATACCGAATACCGATACTTTTTTTTAATGTCATGTGACCGTTTTCAAACCACAATACAGACCAAAGATATTTTCTTTAGAATTATGAAGAACTGGTACATCATGGTGTGGGGCTGTTTTTTAGCATACGGTACTGGAAAACTACATATCATTGAAGGAGTGATCACTGTCAGTGCAGCTCATCGGTGCCAGTGCCCAAAAGTGCAGCTAGCCAGTGCCACCTATCAGTGCCCATTAGTGCATCAGTGCAGGGAGGCAGCTTATTAGTGCATCTCATCAGTGCCACCCAATCAATGCCAGTGCCACCTATCAGTGCCATCAATTTATGAGTGCCATTCAATCAATGCCAGTGCCACCTATCAGTGCCATCCAATGGTGCCATCCAATTTGTGTTCGATGTCACAAAAAAATAAAAAAAAAGTATTCTATTTTGGTATCGGGAGTATTTGCGCGAGTACGAGTACTAGCGCAAATACTCGGTATCGGTCCCGATACCGATACTGGTATCGGTATCTGGACAACCCTAGTTGTCTGTGGGACCTATGGCTGGGGAGCACCGATTTTTCAAACCCGGGCACCCCTTCCATAGACTCCCATGTTAAACGTCAGCCTAGTCATGGACACAGTGAGGCATGGGCACGGTGAGGCATGGGCACAGTGAGGCATTCACATGGACACAGTGAGGCATGGGCACAGTGAAGCATGGGCACAGTGAGGCCTCGGCTTATATTCGGGTCGGCTTATACTCGAGTATATACGGTACTTTAAGCTTTTGGTACTCAAAAATTATAAAAAAAAGTTTTGGCTGCAGATATACTTTAAAAACTTTTTTCCGGAGTTCAGCTTTAGGCTGAGGCCATCACTGAGAATGCAAATGTACATTTTATCTTCATTGTAGACCACGGAGCTCCCAATCCTACCAACAAACAGAACAGAGAGCCATTTAGCTTCCACCCCCATAACGTTGCTGAACCGTCACAGAGGAAGAGGTGACGGTAAAAACCGAGAAAATTGGCCATAAAACGGGCGCAGTTTGCTAATCGTTATTGAGAATGATAGAGCAGGTGCGGGACGCTCCATCTCTCTCCGCCATAACTCTCCTAATTAAGGCCTGATTAGTATCAGTATCCACTTACACTGGAGCACGGAGAATTCACTCATAATCTATGGCGGTAATTATACCGCCGCAATTAGGACTCTGCTAAATTCTCCGCATTGTTTCCCGCCATAAGGGGCTCTCATCGCCGCAATGATTTTCATGCCGATTCAAAAATAAAATGCAAGCTTTAAAGACAAAAGCTCACAAAAAATAACATAATAACAAAAACATAAAAAATTAATAAAAGAAGCAAAATGAAAACAAGAGCGGCCTAAATTGTCTCTGAAAGTGCGACAACGGGAAAGTTACATGTAATTGATGTAAGAATAAAGAAGAGATCCGCCGGAGAGCAACAAGTATGGCAATTATCAGCCATCTACGAAACCCCAAATAATAATTAAAAGAGGGGAGATTCGGATGAATGGAGATCGGAATTTGTGTAAAATATACCGTATTTATCGCGGTATAACGCGCTCCCGCGTATACCGCGCACCCCTAAAGTTGCCCCGAATCCTGTGGAAAAAAGTTTTTTTTGTACTTACAGTTTTGGTGTCTTGCGCGGCGTCCATCGGCGGCCTCGTCGGGTCCGGCGTCCGTCTGCGGCTTCGGGTGTCCTCTTCGTCGGGTCCGGCGTCCTTCTGCGGCTTCGGGTGTCCTCTTCGTCGGGTCCGGAGTCCATCTGCGGCTTCGGGTGTCCTCTTCGTCGGGTCCGGCGTCCTTCTGCGGCGTCCTCCCCGCTCGTTTCCCGCGCCAAGTTTGAATACTGCGCCGACATATACCGAGCGCAGTACACTCGTGTATTGTCGGCAATGCTCGGCTACCCGCGCTGACGTCCTGTACGTCCAGGACGTCAGCGTGGGAGGAGCCGAGACTGCCCGACAATACACGAGTGTACTGCGCTCGGTATATGTCGGCGCGGGAAAGCGGGTATCGGCATATACCGCGCACCCACGATTTTGCCAAAAAAAGTGCGCGGTATACGCCGATAAATACGGTACACGAATTGACAACTTGTCAAGGAGAAACAATTGGCTTCTTTGTGAAATTATGAAAGTATCCTGCAACCCCTGGGGGGCTCTTATGGGTTCATCCACCATTTATGGGCAATTGAGCAAAGTTCCTCAACGTTTTTTTCAGTTTATGGTGCCCTTTAACCACTTCAGCCCCGGAAAATTGGGCTGGCCAAAGACCGGGCCACTTTTCGCGATTTGGCACTGCGTCGCTTTAACTGACAATTGCGCGGTCGTGCGACGTGGCTCCCAAACACAATTGACGTCCTTATTTTGCCACAAATAGAGCTTTCTTTTGGTGGTATTTGATCACCTCTGCGGTTTTTATTTGTTGCGTTATACAGAAAAAAATAGCAACAATTTTGAAAAAAACACAATGGCCCGGATTCACGTAGAGCGGCGTATATTTGTGCGGGCGTAGCGCATCTCATATGCGCTACGCCGACGTAACATTGCAAGGCAAGAACACTGGGCCAGATTCACGTAGAATCGCGGCGGCGTAACATATCGTAGATACGTTACACCGCCGCACGTTTTCATCGCAAGTGCCTGATTCACCAAGCACTTGCGTGAAAACTTACGCCGGCGTAAGCCCGCCTAATTCAAAGGGGCATGTGCCATTTAAATTAGGCGCGCTTCCGCGCCGGACCTACTGCGCATGCTTCGTTTTGAAATTCCCGCCGTGCTTTGAATGAAGTGACGTAATTTTTTCGAACGACGACGTGCGTAGCGTACTTTCGTATTCCCGGACGTCTTACGCAAGAAAAAAAAATTGAAATTCGACGCAGGAATGACGGTTATACTTTAACATGGGCTGTGTAAAGTTAGGGCAGGTAAAACGACGACTAACTTTGCGACGGGAAACTATACTAGCGACGATGTACCGAACGCGAAAAACCGTTGTGGATCGCCGTAAAACCTCATTTGCATACCCGACGCTGGAATACGACGCGAACTCCACCCAGCGGCAGCTGCGGTATTGCATCCTAAGATCCGACAGTGTAAAATAATTACACCTGTCGGATCTTCTGCCTATCTATGCGTAACTGATTCTATGAATCAGCCGCATAGATACTCTGAGAGATACGACGGCGTATCTCCGCTGTGAATCTGGCCCACTATTCACAAAGCACTCACTCCCAACGTTGCACCGGCTTAACGTAAATTGTCCGGCGTAAGCCCGCCTAATTCAAAGTAGGAAGGAAGTGGGCGTGATCCATTTAAATGAAGCTTGACCCCATGCAAATGATGGGCCGAACGGCGCATGCGCGCGCATGCTCAGAATCACGTTCGAATATACTCCCTAAGATATGACGACTCAATGCCTACGACGTGAACGTAACCTACGCCCAGCCCCATTCACGCACGACTTACGTAAACGACGTAAAATACGACGGCTGTTCCGTCGTCCATACCTTTGCATGAAATGCGCGTCCTATAGGTGGAATAACTTTACGCCGGATGTACGCCTTACGTAAACGGCGTATACTACAGCGACTGGGGCAACTACGTTCGTGAATCGGCGTATCTCGGTCATTTGCATATTCAAAGCGTAAATCAATGGAAGCGCCCCTTGCTGCCAGCGTAAATATGCGCCCAGGCTCCAACGGCGTAGCAAACTTACGTCGGTCAGATGAAGCCACAATTCAGGCGTATCTAGCTTTAAGAATCAGGCCCATAGATACGGCGGCGCATCCGTGAAATTACGCGGCTTATATAAAGATACGCCGGCGTAAGTGCTTTAAGAATCCGGGCCATTATTTTTAACTTTTTGCTATAATAAATATCCCCAAAAAATATGTAAAAAAAAATACATTTTTTTTCCTCACTTTAGGCTGATACGTATTCTTCTACATATTTTTTGTAAAAAAAATCGCAATACGTGTTTATTGATTGGTTTGCGTAAAAGTTATAGGGCCAGATTCACATAGAACTGTGGCGGCGTAGCGTATCGTAGAGCCCTGCATACGCAAGTTACGGAGTTTCCGTACAGCGTCTTTAGCTTAAGGCTATCGTAGATACGTTACACCGTCGCAAGTTTTCATCGCAAGTGCCTGATTCACAAAGCACTTGCGATGAAAACTACGCCGGTGGCCTCCGGTGCAAGGCGGGCCAATTCAAATGGGCGTGTGCCATTTAAATTAAATTTGGTGAATCTGGCCCATAGTGTTTACAAAATAGGGGATAGTTTTATGGCATTTTTATTAATATTTTCTTTTTTTACTAGTAATGGCGGCAATCAGCGATTTTTATCATGACTGCGACATTATGGCGGACACATCGGACACTTTTTGACACCATTTTGGGACCATTGTCATTTTTACAGCGATTAGTGCTATATAAATGCACTGATTACTATTACTAGCAATGAAGGGGTTAACCTGTAGAGGGCACTGAAGGGGTTAAGTGTGACCTGGGGAGTGCTTCTAACTGTTAGGGGGCGTGGCTTGCAGTGACATGTTACTGATCGCTGTTCCCTATGACAGGGAACAGACGATCAGTGACATATCACTAAGAAGAACGTTCTTCAGCTCTGTGACCCGATCGCGGGACACCGGCGGACACGGAGTCCGCGGGCACGATCACAGAGCTTGCGACAGAGTCACAAACGAACCGGCGGCGTCGCGAGCGCTACCACATGGAGGCAAATTAAAGGGGGCGTATATATAAAAGCACATTAGGCCAGCCGTGCCATTCTGCTGACTTATATGATCGCGCGGCGGTCGGCAAGCGGTTAAAAGTAAGCAAAAGTTTGGCATTTCGAGGTGAATTATATCTTGTGCTTTTATTTTTTGTTTTGTTTTTTATCAAGGACAAGGCCTGGAGGGGGCCTTGTGTTTGACATATGTGGTTTTGAGAGTTTGGAGACTTCTAACCTGCTGGCACTACATTGGTGGCAGTGGCCCGGATTCAGTAAGATTTGCGCATAAATTACGGAGGCACAGGGCAACGATTTTGCCCTGCGCCCCCGCAAATTTGCGCCGCTGCCCTCGATTCACGGAGCAGCAGCTCCGTAAATTGCGAGGGCGCGCCGGCAAAATTGCCCGGCGTAAGCGCGCGCAATTTAAATGATCCCGCAGGGGGCGAGAATCATTTAAATTAGGCGCGTTCCCGCGCCGATCGTAAAGCGCATGCGCCATCGGGAAACTTTCCCGGCGTGCATTGCGGCAAATGACGTCGCAAGGACGTCATTTGCTTCAAAGTGAACATGAATGGCGTCCAGCGCCATTCACGAATCACTTACGCAAACGACGTGAAATTCAAATTTCACGACGCGGGAACGGCGGGTATACTTTAGCATTGGCTGCCCCTACTATTAGAAGGGGCAGCCTTACGCTAAAGACGCCGTACGGAAACTCCGTAACTTGCGTACGCAGGGCTCGCGCAACATTGTGAATCGGTGTTAGTATGCAATTTGCATACTATACACTTAGCACAATGGGAGCGCCCCCTAGCGGTCATCACAAGAATGCAGCCTAAAATCTGCATGGCATAAGAGCCTTATGCCACGCAGGTTTTAGGCTGCAGTCGGCGTTACGATGTTCCTGAATCAGGAGCATTCGTAACGCCGGAGCAAGTCAGCAATTGCGCTGCGTAACTATGGTTACGCAGGCGCAATTGCTCTCTGAATCCGGGCCTGTGATAGGATTCTTTATTTCAGGTCATGAGGTCAAGCACCAAGCATTACACCCATACTATACTACCCTGGTGGGGAGACTACACGATATGTTTGTTTTCTGCTATTGGTGTCCCAGCTTCTCTGACGATAATCACATTTTTTTTTAGACATGTAGCCCCCCTGGTGTTTAGGCAGGGTTGCTAGTAAATTTGCCTGCAGGTATAGTCACCTTGGCCAGTTGATAGGCGGTCAATTGATTCCACTCTAATTCTGGAATTGCTGCACTTCTCTCTTCTGTCACTAGGTGGCGGGGTATCTGGTGGCATTAGATAAGACAAGGGCATTGCAAAAGACAGAATACGAAAAAATGGTGTGTCTCAAAAATTGGGAATGGATTTTCTTGGGTCCCTTGGCCTTCTGGGAGAACTTATTATTTGGGTAGAAATAGGTGATCAGGGTTCTGTGCCACCTGGGTGGATGTGTGTTGTGCTGCCCTGGGCTGCTAGGCCAGAGCCCTATCCTGGCGGCATCTGGCTGCTAGGCTGTCTGAGGGCCTATCCAGAAGCAAGAGAGCAGCGTAGGGTTGGGATTGCGGCTTGAAGTCCAACCAGAAGTGACGGTTCTGCTGGCCGGAGAACCTGTTGTGGTCAGAGGTAGGGGGGAAGCTGTCGCCACTAAGGGACCATCCACCTTGTTACCAGGGACCATCGTGAGTAGCTGAAGCAAGTACCGGGGCAGAATTCTCACCAACTGGAAGGTGAAGAATTGGGAAACTTCAGAAAGTGCCAAGCCAGGGACCCAACCGGCGGAGGTGACGCTTGCAGAGCAGTTTTGTGTGTCAAGCCAGGGACTAGTGTTGAGCGGAATACGCCATATTCGATTTCGCGATATATCACGAATATATAGACGAATATTCGTGATATTTTATCCAACAAATTTTTTTTGCAAAATTTCGCTAATGCGAATGCAAAATTGATTGCGAAATTTTGACAACTGTGGTAGGAGAACTCTGATTGGCTCTGATGCAAAAGAAGGGCGGAGAAAGTATTCGCGAATATTCGGAAATCGAAAGCGATTGCGAATATTCGGCAACATAAAAGGATCGCCTCAGCTTAGCTACTTGGCCCAGGGTCTCTAATCATACCAGCAATGCTTTTAGACGTCGATAGGATGTGATCTGTTTTAAAAATAAATTTGAAAAAATTTGAATATTCGGAATAGCGAATTTTGGACGCGAAATTCGAGTTATTCGCGAATATTCGAATATGCCATATTCGTAACGAATATTCTCAATTCGAATATTCGTGAGCAACACTACCAGGGACTGAGCAGGCCAGTGGAGGTGATTCTTGAGGATTATCCTGAATGCCAAGCTAGGGACCCAGCAGGGAAGCGGGGGTGATGCTTGAGGAGTATCTTGGATGCCATTCTAGGGACCCAGCAGGGAAGCGGGGGTGATGCTTGAGAAGTATCTTGGATGCCAATCTAGGGACCCAGCAGGGAAGCGGAGGTGACGCTTGAGGAGTATCTTGGACGCCAATCTAGGGACCCAGCAGGGAAGCGGGGGTGACGCTTGAGAAGTATCTTGGATGCCAATCTAGGGACCCAGCAGGGAAGCGGGGGTGACGCTTGCGGAGTATCTTGAATGCCAATCTAGAGACCCAGCAGGGAAGCGGGGGTGACGCTTGCGGAGTATCTTGGATGCCAATCTAGAGACCCAGCAGGGAAGCGGGGGTGACGCTTGCGGAGTATCTTGAATGCCAATCTAGAGACCCAGCAGGGAAGCGGGGGTGACGCTTGCGGAGTATCTTGGATGCCAATCTAGAGACCCAGCAGGGAAGCGGGGGTGACGCTTGAGGAGTATCTTGGATGCCAATCTAGGGACCCAGCAGGAAAGCGGGGGTGACGCTTGAGGAGTATCTTGGATGCCAATCTAGGGACCCAGCAGGGAAGCGGGGGTGACGCTTGAGGAGTATCTTGGATGCCAATCTAGGGACCCAGCAGGGAAGCGGGGGTGACGCTTGAGGAGTATCTTGGATGTCCTTATTTCTTCTGAGAAATCCTCACTTCCTGTTCTTCTGTCTGTAACTCCACACAGTAATGTGAGGCTTTCTCCCTGGTGTGGAGTGTCGTACTCACCCCCTCCCTTGGACTACAGGATAGTCAGGACGCTCTCTACGTTGCAGATAGAGAAAGGAGCTGTGTGTTAGTGGGCATCCTGACACTCCTGTAGTCCAAGGGAGGGGGCGAGCACGACACTCCACACCAGGGAGAAAGCCTTGCATCACTGTGTGGAGTTACAGACAGAAGAACAGGAAGTGAGGATTTCTCAGAAGAAATAAGGACATTTAAAAGCAAAATGGAAGGATGAGGTAAGTGAAGGAGGACTGCACTAAGCTAAAGGAAGATATTTAGGGAAAAAAATTTCCTTTACAACCCCTTTAAGCGGTTAAACGGGTTTTCGTTAATTCAGATATTTCCGAATTACTCGAAATTCGTTAAAGAAACAAAGCCGTAACGAAACGAATTGCACGTGTCTGCTCTGCTACTTATTTTTGGTATAAAAAAAAAATCCCGACAAGCGTATATTGATTGGCTTGTGCTAAAGTTATAGGCCGCGATTCAGATACATTGGGGTATCTTTAGTGCGGCGTAGCGCATCTGATATGCGCTACGCCGCCGTAAGATAGTGAGGGAAGATCAGTATTCAGAAAGCACTCGCCGACAACGTTGCGCCGGCGTAACGTAAATAGGCCGGCGTAAGCCCGCGTAATTCAAAGTAGGTGGAAGGTGGGCGTGATGTATTTAAATGAATCATGACCCCATGTAAATGAAGCGCCGAACGTACGGCGCATATGCGCGCGCATGCTCAGTATTATGTCGAATTTACTCCCTAACATACGCTGGCTCAATGCCTGTGACGTAAATGTAACCTATGCCCAGCCCCATTCACGTACGACTTGCGTAAACGACGTAAATACCTTAGCATTGACTGCGCCTCATATAGCAGGGGTAACGTTACGCTGGACGTAAGCCTTGCGTAAACGGCGTAGCTAAATCCAACAGGCGCAAGTACGTTTGCGAATCGGCGTATCTAGGTCATTTGCATATTCGACGCGTAAATCTACGGAAAAGCGCCCCTAGCGTCCGTCGTAAATATGCACCCAAGATACGACGGCGTAAGAGACTTACGTCGGTCGTATCTTGGCCAAATTCAGGCGTAACTGCCTTTATGAATCAGCGCATTGATACGACGGCGCTCATTTGGACTTACGACGGCGTATCTGGAGATACGCCGTCGTAAGTCCTTTCTGAATCCGGGCCACAGCGCCAAAAAACTATGGGATAGATTTATGGAATTCATTTTTTATTTTAATTGTTGTACTAGTAATGGTGGCGATCAGCGATTTTTAGCAGGACTGCGACATTGCAGTGGATGGTTATGGGCCAGATTCAGAAAGGAGATACACGGCGTATCTCTGAGTGTGCGGCGTCGTATCTATGCGCCTGATTCATAGAATCAGTTACGCATAGATTTCCCTAAGATCCGACCGGCGTAAGTGTCTTACACCGTCGTATCTTAGGCTGCATATTTACGCTGGCCGCTAGGTGGCGCTTCCGTATAGTTACGCGATGAATATGCTAATTAGGTAAATACGCCGATTCAGAAACGTACGTCCTTCCGGCGCATTTTTTTACGTCGTTTACGTTAGGCTTTTTCCGGCGTAAAGTTGACCCTGTTATATGAAGCGTAGCCAATGTTAAGTATGAACGTCGTTCGAGTTTTAAAAATTTTACGTCGTTTGTGTAAGTCGTTCGCGAATAGGGCTGTACGTAAGTTACGTTCACGTCTAAAGCAATGACGATTTGCGGCGTAATTTCGAGCATGCGCTCTGGGATTTTTTCACGAACGGCGCATGCGCCGTTCGTAAAATACATCAGATACGCGGGGTCACCATTCATTTAAATAAAACACGCCCACATCATCCTCATTTGAATTAGGCGGGCTTACGCCGGCACACATACGTTACGCCGCCGTAACATAGGGCGCAAGTCCTTTCTGAATACGGAACTTGCGCCCTAATTTACGGCGGCGTAACGTATCTGCGATATGTTACGCCCGCAGATAGATAGACAATTCTAGCTGAATCCGGGCCTATGTGTTTGTATGATTAAAGTTAAAAAAGGCGGGTCTGGGGTGCCTGTGCACGATCGCTGCGTATGATGTCATTCATGTGTGTATCGGCGCCGAGATTTGTACTTCCTTTTCTGCACTATTGCATTTAAAAGCGGTCCCACGGATTAATTCGGCTCTCATTTGCCATTTGAATAAGCTCTCCGGCTCTTCGTTTTGTAACGAATGTCTTCAGAAATATCAAATGACAGTGAGAAATGGTTATGGCTTCTGGAGGGAAGGAGCAGTCGGGAGTAAGCTGACGCGGGCCACGTCCTTTATAGCCCTCAGCTCCTTCCCATCCGCCAAATGGGGCAGCGCAACCAATCACCGGCGCGGGGAGACTCCAAGGCAGACATAATTAGCTGACACTTCTATTTGGATTACGCCGAGATCCCATTACTCTATTAGGAGGCAATTATAGGAAGCTAAACCATCCAAGTCTCCAGCACAACGTCCTCCTCATCATCCGGGGTAGACAATGCATTAGTAGGCGCTGCCAGAAAGTCATCATTTCACAAATGGTAATAATGTCTCCATAGATGGGGGATTCCTTTATAGCCGAATTTCCAGGGAAGTAGAAACACAAAGAATGTGAATTGTTCTACAGAGGACTTTTTTTTCCCCTCAGAGAATAGGTGCAAGTACCTCCCCCTGGAGACACCCTTGTGCCCACCCCCTTCCCTCAACTCCACCCCCTACCCACCTCCCAGTACTGCCCCTTTTAATCACTTCCGCCCCAGAGGATTTGGCTGCCCAATGACCGGGCCACTTTTGGTTGTATTTGATGGTGGTGGTATTTGATCACCTCTGTGGTTTTTATTTTTTGCGCTATATAACCTAAAAAAAGCGCCAATTTTGAAAAAAAAAAAAACAATGTTATTTATTATTTATAATTTGTTACGTTCCATTCGTTATTCCAATACCTGTAATTTAATTGTTATTAATAGTTAAGTCATTATTAGTTACTTAGCTGGATTCAGAGACATTTATGCCGGCGTATCAGTAGATACGCCGTCGTAACTCTGAATCTATGCCGTCGATTGCCTCCATGCCACGCCACATTGAAGCAGTCATTTCTGCAAAAGGATTCCCGACCAAGTATTGAGTGCATAACTGAACATAATTATTTGAAGGTTGACTTTTTTTTTATTAAAAACACTTTTCTTTTATTGGTCGGATGAAGTATGCTAATTTTTTGAGATAGGAATTTGGGGTTTTCATGAGCTGTATGCCAAAATCATCAATATTAAAACAATCAAAGGCTTGAACTACTTCAGTTGTGTGTAATGAATCTAAAATATATGAAAGTCTAATGTTTATCAGTACATTACAGAAAATAATGAACTTTATCACAATATGCTAATTTTTTGAGAATGACCTGTATATATATATATTTTTTTATTTGCTATTTTTTTCCCATGAAAGTCGCGTTACCTTTTAATATTTTTACTGATTTAAAATGAACATTCAGTTGACTTTTAGCATTCCAGAGTTCTATCATTCGGTGTATAATCCAGGCCGACTCTTTAGAATTGTCTTTCCTGCGGATTTCTGCCACGCTTAGGAAAACGCGGCCGTATGTCAGTCCGGGGCTAATAGCTTCATTAGCGGTATAAAGTCAGGCATGGCTATTTTAATGTCTGTGCTAAACCTCAGAGTCAATGGAGGGGCTCCAATAACCCGTCTGAGGCCAAGTCTTGAGTCTTCCCCCTTATAAAGGTTACTCACCATTCCCTGCCTATAAAACTTCATGACCCGCTTCTACGGAAACCGCGAGACACATGTTGTAAAACCGCGTTCCAGACAACGGTTTTACTAGACGCAGTGGCTGTGGGGCATCAAATGTACTGCGAAGATTCTACATTATTCATAGGACAACGGCTGCGATTCACTTTCATGTTGGAGGGGGACAATCAATTAAATTGTCACATTTCTATTTATTTTGGTATACAAATTCAATTTGCATAAAATAAAATATTCAAAAGGTCTTCCATTAAAAGGAAATGTAATGAACCCTTTGTTTGTACCTCTTAAACTGTATTTAAAAAAAAACATATTGAAACATAAAAAAAATATATATTTTGATATATAAATTCAATTTGCATTAAATAAAATATTCAAATGGTTTTCCATTAAAAATAAATTTAATGAACCCCTTTTACCTTGTTTGTATCTCTTAAACTTTATTTAAAAAAAAAAAAATATATATATATATATATATATATTGATATATAAATTAAATTTGCATCAAATAAAATATTCAAAAGGCCTTACATTAAAAATAAATGTAATAAACCCTTTCACCTTGTTTGTACCTCTTAAACTTTATTTAAAAAACAATATTGAAACATAAAAAAAAAAAATAATATTTTGATATATAAATTAAATAAAATATTCAAAAGGCCTTCAATTAAAAATATAATTAATGAACTATTTTTACCTTGTTTTTACCTCTTGAACTTTATTTCAATCAAAAGGATCTGGACCCACTGGGCTGGAAGAATCCTGCCATATAAATAAAGGGAGGAGGCTTTCCTGGAGACACGGGAGCAATGAGAGGACAGAGTGAGTAATTCAACACTGTTGGGGACTAACAAAGGGGGAGGCTGCCACATGTAGCCAGTCTGCCTTGAAGAAAGTGGTAGGCTTAATCCTTCTACCTTTTCCTGAGAGATCTCCAGTGAGTCAGCGGGGTGGGCTGGTGAAGAGTCAGTGGGGTGGGCTGGTGAAGAGTCAGCGGGGTGGGCTGGTGAACAGTCAGGTGGGTGGGCTGGTGAAGAGTCCACCCAGCTAACTCTTTACCAGCCCACACGGCTGACTCTACACCAGCCCACCCACCTGACTGTTCACCAGCTCACCCGGCTGACACCAGCTCACCCGGCTGACCAGTCCACCCACCTGACTCTTCACAAGCCCACCCACCTGGCTATTCACCAGCCCACGCAGCTGACTCTGTACCAGCCCACTCGGCTGACTCTTCACCAGCCCACCCGGCTGACCCTTCAGCAGCACACATGGCTGCCTCTTCAGCAGCCCACCAGGCTGACTCTACACCAGTCCACCCACCTGACTCTTCACAAGCCCACCCACCTGGCTATTCACCAGCCCACCCGGCTGACTCTGTACCAGCCCACTCAGCTGACTCTTCACCAGCCCACTCGGCTGACTCTTCACCAGCCCACTCGGCTGACTCTTCACCAGCCCACTCGGCTGACTCTTCACCAGCCCACTCGGCTGACTCTTCACCAGCCCACCCCGCTGACTCTTCACCAGCCCACCCCGCTGACTCTTCACCAGCCCATCCTGCTGACTCACTGGAGATATCTCAGGGGAAGGAAGAACGCTTAAGCCTACCACTTTCTTCAAGGGAGACTGGCTACATGTGGCAGCCTCCCCCCTTTGTTAGTCCCCAACAGTGTTGAATTACTCACTCTGTCCTCTCATTGCTCCCGTGTCTCCAGGGAAAACTCCTCCCTTTATTTCTATGGCAGGATCCTTCCAGCACCTGAGCCCCGGCCCATAGCAGAACACTCCCCCAGACTAGGGGGCACCCATCAGGGCCACCAACAGCCTCCTCAACACCCGACTGCCCCTGCTCTCATGACATTAATATTTAAAAGCTCCCTGGATGCCTGTCAGACCCACTCCCAGGTGGACTGGTAAAGAGTCAGCTGAGTAAGCTGTTGAAGAGTCAGCTGGGTGGGCTGGTGAAGAATCAGGTGGGTGGACTGTTGTAGAGTCAGCCGGGTGGGCTGGTGAACAGTCAGGTGAGTGGGCTGGTGAAGAGTCATCCGTGTGGGCTGGTGAAGAGTCAGCCGAGTGGGCTAGTGTAGACTCAGCCTGGTGGGCTGCTGAAGAGGCAGCCATGTGTGCTGGTGAAGAGTCAGTCGGGTGGGCTGGTGAAGAGTCAGCCTGGTGGGCTGGTGTAGAGTCAGCCGGGTGGGCTGGGCAAGAGTCAGCCGGGTGGACTGCTGTAGAGTCAGCTGAGTGGGCTGGTGAAGAGTCAGCCGGGTGGGCTGGTGAATAGTCAGGTGGGTGGACTGGTGTAGAGTCAGCCAGGTGGGCTGGTGTAGAGTCAGCCGTGTGGGCTGGTGAAGAGTCTGCCGGGTGGGCTGGTGAACAGTCAGGTGGGTGGGCTGTTAAAAAGTTAGCCGGGTGGACTGGTGTAGAGTCAGCTGGGTGGGCTGGTGAAGAGTCAGCCTGGTGGGCTGGTGTAGAGTCAGCCGGGTAGGCTCGGCAAGAGTCAGTCGGTTGGACTGCTGTAGAGTCAGCTGAGTGGGCTGGTGAATAGTCAGGTGGGTGGACTGGTTTAGAGTCAGCAGGGTGGGCGGGTGGGCTGGTGTAGTCAGCCGGGTGGGCTGGGCAAGAGTCAGCCGGGTGGACTGCTGTAGAGTCAGCTGAGTGGGCTGGTGAAGAGTCAGCTGGGTGGGCTTGTGAAGAGTCAGGTGGGTGGACTGGTGTAGAGTGCGCCAGGTGGGCTGGTGAACAATCAAGTGGGTGGGCTGGTGAAGAGTCAGCCATGTGGGCTGGTGAAGAGACAGACAGGTGTGCTGGTGCTGAGTCAGGCGGGTGGGTTGGTGTAGAGTCAGTCGGTTGGGCTGGTGAAGAGTCAGCCGGGTGGGCTGGTGACGAGTCAGCCGGGTGGGCTGGTGAAGAGTCAGCCGGGTGGGCTGGTGAAGAGTCAGCCGGGTAGGCTGGTGAACAGTCAGGCGGGTGGGCTGGTGTAGAGTCAGGCGGGTGGGCTGGTGAAGAGTCAGACGGGTGGGCTGGTGAAGGGTCAGCCGGGTGGGCTGGTGAAGGGTCAGTCGGGTGGGCTGGTGAAGAGTCAGCTGGGTGGGCTGGTGAAGAGTCAGCCGGTTGGGCTGGTGAAGGGTCAGCCGGGTGGGCTGGTGAAGGGTCAGTCGGGTGGGCTGGTGAAGAGTCAGCTGGGTGGGCAGGTGGGGGATCCCAGACCATCTGCAGCTCCTGCGGGGGGGGGGGGGTGCTACAAATACGTATTTCGGTCAGCAGGTCCCAGGCCAGGCATATCAATGCAACTGCAATGCAAAATCTATCCATATCCAACGTCCGGATTGCACATGCCCTTACATACTGTACATTACACATTTTACGATACAATCATTGGCGGTTTTATATAAAGGTAAATTGTGTTTTAGGTTTATTAGCTCCCATCGTACACCTGTTATCTCCGGCTCTTCTCACCATAGAGAGCCAGCAATGCGGTGAAGTCTGGGTAGGCCAATTATCGGGCTATAATTTGCCGGTAAATGGTATATTCTTTGTCAGCGCTGACCCGCCGGTCACACGTATAGCTTTTATTGAAACCTCAGCTTGAGGCATGTGTTATGGAACAATCGTCCCGTGCTAATAAACACTATCAATGTATTTTTTATAAGACGATCAATACAGACGGCGCTAGATCAGGCTGGAAGCGAGAATAGGATCAATGCGGTGTACGGCGCAGAAGATGTATAAACGCATTGTGACCCATTACACACAACATTCGATAATTTGGCTGCAGTGGGACCATTACCAGCGTGATAAATGTATCATGGATAAAAATGATTGAGGCTCAGGATGTGAGTGCAATCTGTTCCATTGTACAGCTGTTTCTAAGAGGCGAGCCCTGCGATATCGTACAGCTGTACCCGTCCATTCGCGGCGGTAATGTCCCACATTTATGACGCCCGTTGTAAAGAGGGAAATGAGGTTACATGACAAGGAAGCTCAGGAATATTGTTACTGCAATGC
The DNA here is from genome assembly GCF_905171775.1 of Rana temporaria. Classification (NCBI taxonomy): domain Eukaryota; kingdom Metazoa; phylum Chordata; class Amphibia; order Anura; family Ranidae; genus Rana; species Rana temporaria. The sequence continues at coordinate 215,052,053 of NC_053494.1, forward strand.
AATCTGGTGTATCATCCTGGGAGCCCCGGTGTCACTGTGTCATTGTCCTGGGAACCCCCCGGGGTCACTGTGTCATTGTCCTGGGAACTCCGGGGGCAGTGTGTCATTGTCCTGGGAACCCCGGGGTCAGTGTGTAATTGTCCTGGGAACCCCGGTGTCACTGTGTCATTGTCCTGGGAACCCCGAGGTCAGTGTGTCATTGTCCTGGGAACCCTGGGGTCACTGTGTCATTGTCCTGGGAACCCTGGGGTCACTGTGTCATTGTCCTAGGAACCCCAGGGTCAGTGTATCATTGTCCTGGGAACCCTGGGGTCAGTGTGTCATTGTCCTGGGAACCCCGGGGTCAGTGTGTCATTGTCCTGGGAACCCCGGTGTCACTGTGTCATTGTCCTGAGAACCCAGAGGTCAGTGTGTCATTGTCCTGGGAACCCAGAGGTCAGTGTGTCATTGTCCTGGGAACCCAGAGGTCAATGTGTCATTGTCCTGGGAGCTCCGGTGTCAGTGTGTCATTGTCCTGGGAACCCTGAGGTCAGTGTGTCATTGTCCTGGGAACTCCGGGGTCAGTGTGTCATTGTCCTGGGAACCCAGAGGTCAGTGTGTCATTGTCCTGGGAACCCCGGGGTCAATGTGTCATTGTCCTGGGAACCCAGAGGTCACTGTGTCATTGTCCTGGGAACCCAGAGGTCAATGTGTCATTGTCCTGGGAGCCCCGGTGTCAGTGTGTCATTGTCCTGGGAACCCTGAGGTCAGTGTGTCATTGTCCTGGGAGCCCCGGGGTCAGTGTGTCATTGTCCTGGGAACCCCCGGGGTCAGTGTGTCATTGTCCTAGGAACCCCGGTGAATCTCTCAGGACAATGATACACTGACGAGGTTCCCAGGACAATGACACACTGACACCGGGGCTCTCAGGACAATGATACACTGACGAGGTTCCCAGGACAATGACACACTGACACCAGGGCTCCCAGGACAATGATACACTGGCGGTGGCCGTGTCTAGTAGATGGTGTGTGCGTGTGGTACCTGCGGGAGGATGTGGGGGCCCGGGGTGTCGGTCAGAGCCTTGTCTCAGGGGAGCCGAGCTGACGGCGTCAGGTGCGCTAAAATGACATCAGCGCCGAGCGGGAGGTGGAAGAGGAAAACTGCACAGGCACATGACCCCATTCGCCCAATCACAGGGGCATCCAGGCAGCCGGAGACTAAACATGGTGGCTGGAGCGCAGGCCACGGGGACACAGGAAATAAAAAGTTTGGGGACAGAGACAGAATTGCACCCCCTAAAATGTTGCGCACGGGGCCACGGCCCCCCCACGCTATGCCTCTGTTCCCAGGACAATGATACGCTGACAACGGAGTTCCCAGGACAATGATGCACTGACACCGGGGTTCCCAGGACAATGATACACTGACACCGGGGTTCCCAGGACAATGATACACTGACACCGGGGTTCCCAGGACAATGATACACTGACACCGGGGTTCCCATTACAATGACACGCTGACACCGGGGTTCCCAGGACAATGATGCACTGACACCGGGGTTCCCAGGACAATGACACGCTGACACCGGGGTTCCCAGGACAATTGATTATTTTTATTTTTTTCATTGATACTTTCCATTTTTGTATTGAAATGATACAAATCAATAAAAATTGTCAATTATTAAAAAAAACAGGGGTCTCCAAACCTTCTAAATAAAGGGTCAGTTGACTGTCCTTCAGACTTTAGGGGCACATCATTGTTGTCAGTGGGATCAATAGTGTCTCATCATTGGTGTCAGTGGGGGAAATAGTGTCTCATCATTGGTGGCAGTGGGAGGAATAGTGTCTCATCATTGGTGGCAGTGGGAGGAATAGTGTCTCATCATTGGTGGCAGTGGGGGGGAATAGTGTCTCATCATTGGTGGCAGTGGGAGGAATAGTGTCTCATCATTGGTGGCAGTAGGGGGAATAGTGTCTCATCATTGGTGGCAGTGGGGGGGGGAATAGTGTCTCATCATTGGTGGCAGTGGGAGGAATAGTGTCTCATCATTGGTGGCAGTGGGGGGGAATAGTGTCTCATCATTGGTGGCAGTGGGGGGGGGGAATAGTGTCTCATCATTGGTGGCAGTGGGAGGAATAGTGTCTCATCATTGGTGGCAGTGGGGGGAATAGTGTCCCATCATTGGTGGCAGTGGGGGGGGAATAGTGTCTCATCATTGGTGGCGGCGGGAGGAATAGTGTCCCATCATTGGTGTCAGTGGGAGGAATAGTGTCCCATCATTGGTGGCAGTGGGGGGAATAGTGTCCCATCATTGGTGGCAGTGGGGGGAATAGTGCCCCATTATTTGTGTCAGTGTGAGGAATTATACCCCACTCTGCTCATGTCAGTGGGAGGATTAGTGTCTTAAGGGGTCTCCAAACCTTCTAAATAAAGGGCCAGTTTACTGTCCTAAGGGTGCATCATTGGTGTCAGTGGGAGGAATAGTGTCTGATCATTGGTGGCAGTGGGGGGGATAGTGTGTCATCATTGGATTCAGGGGGGGATAGTATCTGATCATTGGTGTCAGTGGGAGGAATAGTGTCTGATCATTGGTGCCAGTGGGAGGAATAGTGTCTGATCATTGGTGCCAGTGGGAGGAATAGTGTCTCATCATTGGTGGCAGTGGGGGTTCACCCAAAAATGCATTTTTAACATTACATTCAGTCGAGTTGTCCTAATGACAATCGGCTTTTTTTTTTTTACCCCGTACATACCGTATTTTCACCGCCGCTTCCGGGTACGTCTTCTGCGGCACTGGGCATTCCTATCTGATTGACAGGCTTCCGACCGTCGCATACAGCGCGTCACGAGTTGCTGAAAGAAGCCGAATGTCGGTGCGGCTCTATGCGGCGCCTGCGCACCGGCGTTCGGCTTCTTTCGGCAACTCGTGACGCGCTGTATGCGACAGCCGGAAGCCTGTCAATCAGATAGGAACGCCCAGTCCCGCAGAAGACATACCCGAAAGCGGCGGTGAAAATACGGTATATACGAAAAAAAAAAAATAAACAACAGCCAATTGTCATTAGGACAACTCGGCTGAATGTAATGTTAAAACATTATTTTTTGGGTGAACCTCCACGTTAAGGGCCGAATAACAGCAAGCAAAGGGTCAAATCTGGCCGCAGTTTGGAGCCCATAAAATGGGGAATCCTTCAGGGGAGGGTCACACCTTCAGGTATCTTTGGGAATTTCCTGGCGGTTGGGTTGGAGATGGGAGTTTCGGTGGGGAGATCTCATCGGATAAAAATCGAAATCAGCCTACCGGTGATCACACAAAACGTATAAAAACAGCTCCGTCTATCTAATGTTTCATCCTAAAAACACATTTACTTTTCTCAAACCAAAAACACGGACTACAGAAACACTTCCAGCTTTTTTTTTTTTCTGGCCCTATTCCACAGTAAATATCGCTGATGAGAAATAGATGTGAAATGTTTGTAAACTTCAGTTCTTGAATGGAATGATTCTCGGCGGAGCCGGCCGCTCTCAGGAACGAGGCGCTTCGCTCATCTCTGCCCGGCCAGCTTTTATAGAAGTGGGCCAGACAACGAGAAACATTTCCCCCAAGGCGGGTTTGATCTGATAAATGTTCCGCCTCGCATTTAATATCGTTCTTCCGAGCCGAGTTCTCTTTGCAGCACTTTATTTTTGTTTGAGAACGTTCGACCTTTTTACAAATCTTCAGAACTGTTGTGAGGAGTCAAATAATGAAGTGACTTTTGCTGAAAGTCCCGGTGTTCACATTTATCAACCTTTTTTTCAATCATGGAACCGATAAAGAGAATGCAGAATCTTGAGACACCCCCAGTATGAAACGGGGTTCTACCTTAACATGGAAGCCCCCCTGTCACATCAGAGTCTCCCATCACATCCAAAGCCTTCCCCCTACATTAGAATCCTCCACTCCCCCCACCTTCCTTTTTTACATCATATTTCCCCTGCGTGGCGGGCTCCGGTGTCCTCTCCTGGAGTCCTATCAGCGGTGCGTCTCCTCTCTGCTCCTCCCAGCGCTAGGCGTCCAATAGGATCGTCAGGCTCTAGCCTAGCAGCCGGGTACAGCACAACACTAGGGTGACCATGTGTCCCGGATTGCCCGGGACAATCCCGTATTTTGCAGGTCTGTCCCACGCACATTCATTCCAGGACAATACAGTGTCCTGGAATGAAACTGACACAGCCACCCCCAGGGCCAATCTGATGCCCCCAAAAAAGGCCACCACATCTCCGCTTTACTTACTGACAGTACTTGTCCTGGCCGGGAATGCCTGGAGAAGCACAATCCCCGCCCCCTACTTGTGATTGGAGAAATCATAAATCCCGCCTCTTGTGTCCAATCACTGTGCTGTGATTCGTTACAGCACAAGCTGATTTTTGGGAAGGGAGGGTGTCCCTGAATGGTAGTTTGGAAATGTGGTCCCCCTACACAACCCACGTCCACCCAGACAGCCGCCCAGGTGGCACAGAACCCCTGATCACTTTACCCCAAATAAATAGGCTCTCCCAGCAGGTCAAGGGACCCAAGGAGATCCCTGCCCATTGGCTGAGATACCCCATTTATTCCAAATCTGTCCTTGTGTCTTATCTAATGCCTTGTCTTATCTAATGCCACCAGATACCCAGCCATCTAGTGACAAAAGAGAGAAGTGCAGCAACTCCAGATTTAGGGTGGAATCAATTGATCTCTTATTAGTTGACCAAGGTGACTATACCTGGCAGATAAATTTACTAGCAACCCTGCCTAAACATTAGGGGCCGGATTCAGATACCTGAGCGTATCTGTCCGGCCGGCGTAACGTATCTTAGATACGTAACACCGCTGTAACTTTGGGCGCAAGTTCTGTATTCAGAAAGAACTTGCGCCCTTATTTACGGCGCCGTAACGTATGTGTTGCGGCGTAAGGCCGCGTAATTCAAATGGGGATGTCGGGGGCGTGTTTTATCAAAATTAGGCTTGACCACGCGTATATTACGTTTTTTTTTAACGCCGCATGCGCCGTTCGTGAAAACATCCCAGTGCGCATGCTCGAAAATCTGCCGCAAAACGTCATTGCTTTCGACGTGAACGTAAATTACGTCCAGCCGTATTCGCGAACGACTTACGCAAACAACGTAAAAAATTAAAAACTCGCCGCGAGAAGGACGGCCATACTTAACATAGGATACGCCGCACATACCCCTCATATAGCAGGGGTAACTTTACGCCGGAAAAAGCCGAACGCAAACGACGTAAAAAAAAGCGCCGGGCGGTCGTTCGTTTCTGAATCAAAGTAAATAGTAATTTGCATATTCCTTGCGTAGACAAACGGAAGCGCCACCTAGCGGCCAGCGTAAATATGCAGCCTAAGATCCGACGGTGTAAGACACTTACACCTGTCGGATCTTAGGGATATCTATGCGTATGCGTATCTATGAATCAGTCGCATAGATACGACCGAGCGCACTGAGAGATACGACGGTGTATCAGGAGATACGCCGTCGTATCTCTTTCTGAATCCGGCCCTAGGGGGCTATCTATCTATCTATCTATCTATCTATCTATCTATCTATCTATCTATCTGTCTAAGACTTCCCTAAGACTGATTTATTTTAATTAGACCATGATAGCTAATTATTGTAATTGATTTAAATCTGTATGCCATTTTAGACATTTAATTGCCATTAAATAGAACTTCCAGGATAGCAGACACCATTGGTGAAACAAAAAAACTCAAATTGAAAGTGTAATTGGATAACTTTAATTAGATATTTTATTTCTGTTAATTTATTTGATAATAAAGATAAAAAAAAATAAAAAATATAGCGCTCCTGAGTTGTTAGCAGGTTTATGATGATTGGCGGATACTCTAATTTAATAAAGCAAAGCAATAGTTTGCCCGCGGCAATTTATTCCCGGGAATTAAGTTAAAGCGGCATCTGAAATGTATTTCTGACTGTGCGCAGATTCTGGAGTGAAGCGAATGCCAATGGCAATTTTCAAACGGTGTTCTGTGTAATCTTCTGTATATTTAAAGCTGAACAACGGGAAAACAAATAATTCAAATGAAGAGGAAATACAAAATTAGAAAGCAGTTTTACCTGCCTAAGGATTCGTGTTTCTGATTATCCATTTCTAAGATTTAAAGCTGATTTCTATATTTGCTGTCACATTAACCACTTGCTGACCCGCCACAGTCATGGGCATCCGCTGTCATTTTTTCAGAGGGGGCGCTTTGGCAGCGGCGATACACAGTCATATTTTACCCTTTCTTTGACCGCTAGCGGGGGTTAAAAGCGCCCCCCCGTTAAAATGTAAAAACACCCTACTGTGCCCCCTGCATCTTTCAATATCTCTTTGTCACTACTGTGTACCCCCTCTCCACAACTGCACCTCTGGACCCCTTTACATTACACAGCACCCCACAGCTCTGGACCCCTTTACAATACACAGCACCCCACAGCTCTGGACCCCTTTACATTACACAGCACCCCACAGCTCTGGACCCCTTTACATTACACAGCACCCCACAGCTCTGGACCCCTTTACATTACACAGCACCCTGCGTCACTGACCCCCTTTACATTACACAGCACCCCACAGCTCTGGACCCCTTTACATTACACAGCACCCTGCACCACTGGACCCCTTTACATTACACAGCACCCTGCACCACTGGACCCCTTTACATTACACAGCACCCTGCACCACTGGACCCCTTTACATTACACAGCACCCTGCATCACTGGACCCCTTTACATTACACATCACCCCTTTCCCTTGACTGAAACACTACACTATATTGACAGTTAATTTATTTCAGGTCTAAAAGGGGAACCTTTTGGAATGAGGGACACATGGATTTGATTCCAGAAGAGGGACAGGCACTCTAAATAAGGGACAACTAGAGGAGAGGAGAGCGCTGCAGTCACCGCTTAAATCGGCCCCAGGGCCAGTTCGGCCCTGCTCCTGGCTCTCCCTGGCGATTACAGGGGGGCAAATGACCCCCCTTGCCCTATGGAGCGGACGCCAATGGCCACAGTATACATACATATATATTGTGACAGGGCGGCTACTACAGGCACAGGCCCGTTTCTGGGCTTTGAGCTTAAGCCCCCACCCACCTACTCCCCTGTGATTTGATGCAGTGGAAGTTTTTCAGCATTGGTCCCAGCCAATGATTCATGGCTGGGACCTGCTGATCAGCTGTGTTGAATCACAGCCCAGAGCCAGTGGCAGCTGGTGCTCAATTTTCTTGGGGGGGGCCATGGCCCCCCTGCCAACCAGCCAGCCAATGAACCACCCCAAAGCCCCCCCGACAGGCGCTCATTTTATCGATCGCCGCTCCCGCTCTCGTTGCCCTCCCTTCGTCCACCAGGCTCCCCCCCGCCAGCCCTGCACATCCAGGCCGCAACTTCGACGGCTTCCCCCTGCGTCTCCTTCTCGTTCCTCGCAAAACATGAGTTAGGACTTGCGGCCAATCGGGTCTTAGGACTCACGGCCAATCGGGTCACAGGACCCGCTTCCTGATTGGCTGGACAATCTAATTCCTGGGCACACCCTGTACGCACGCCTATGAGTATACACTGAATGAAAGGATTATCACTGTTATAAGCAATCATAGAGTGTAAAAAAGAAAAATAATCCCAATCACCCCCCCCCCCCCCAGTAGTACAGTGTTACTATGGTAACAATGTATTGCTCTGGTCACAGTATGTAAAACAAAATCATAACAAAAAAAAAAAAATATAATGAAAAATAAAAAAAAATGTGAACAATTTTAAAACATAAAGTTAAACTTTTTGGGGCAGATTCTCGTAGATCGCCGCATCTCTGTGGCGGTGTAACGTATCTCATTTACGTTACTCCGCCGCAAGTTTTACGGGCAAGTGCTTGATTCACAAAGCACTTGCCTGTAAAGTTGCGGCGGCGTAGTGTAAATCCCCCGGCGCAAGCCCGCCTAATTCAAATTAGGCAGGTAGGGGGCGTATAGCATTTAAATTAGGCGCGATCCCGCGCTGAACCTAATGCGCATGCGCTGTCCTCAAAATTTCCCGATGTGCATTGCGCTAAATGACGTCGCAAGGACGTCATTGGTTTCGACGTGAACGTAAATGGCGTCCAGCCCTATTCACAGACGACTTACGCAAACTACGTAAATTTTTAAATTTCGACGCGGGAACGACGGCCATACTTAACATTGGTTGCCCCTCATATAGCAGGGGCAACTTTACGCGTCGCAAATCTAACTTAAACGCCTTAACTTCACTGCGTCGACCGCGCGTACGTTCGGGAATTTGCGTATTTTGCATACCCGACGGGGAAAACGACGGAGGCGACACCTAGCGGCGAAAAAAAAAATTGCATTTAAGATCCGACAGCGTAAGAGCCTTACGCCTGTCGGATCTAATGGTTATCTATGCGTAACTGTTTCTAAGAATCAGTCGCATAGATACGACGGCCCAGATTAGGACTTACGACGGCGCACATTGCGTTACGCCGTCGCAAGCCCTTTGAGAATCTGGGTCTTTGTTTAACATATTGTCCCTGATCACTGCCACACCAGAAAAATTACAAAATCAGAAAACTCACTATGCCTCTTACTAAATACCTTGGAAAGGGGTCATTTGGGGGGTATTTGTACTGCCCTGGCATTTTTGGGCCTCAAAAAATGAATACATCAGGATTGATTTTCAGAAATATATACCATAGATTGTAGACTCTATAACTCTCCTAAAGGCTAAACAATATACCGTATTTATCGGCGTATAACGCGCACTTTTTTCCCCTTAAAATCAGGGGAAAATTGAGGGTGCGCGATATACGCTGATCACCGCTGTCTCTGAGCGCCGCAGCCTAGAGCCGAGCCGAGTGTACTGAGAACTCGGCTAGGCTCGGCCACGCTTGGCTCTGCACGCCGCAGCCTAGAGCCGAGCCGAGTGTACTGCACACTCGGCTAGGCTCGGCCAGGCTCAGCTCCGCCCGAAGCCACGCGAGAGGAGCCGAGAGAAGCCGAAGACACAGGAAATCCGGCTCCTCTCGGCTCGGCCGAGGCGCCAAATACAAAAACAAACACCGCTGCAACCCCGGGCAAGGTGCGGATGGACTCGCAGACGGACACACTGGACGGAGACGGACACTTGGATGGAGGCCGCAGATGGACACCTCCAAAGCCGCAGACGGACACCCACAAGCCTGGACGGACCCCGCGCAAGGAAGCCGCAGACGGACACCCACAAGGCTGGACGGACCCCGCGCAAGGCCGCAGATGGACGCCGGACAAGGCCGCTGATGGACGCAGGGCAAAAATTTAAGTTTTCTATTTTTTCCTTAAACTACCTTTCTAAGCTTGGGGTGCGCGTTATACGCCAGTGCGCGGTATACCCCGATAAATACGGTAAATAAATTTTTGTTATTTTCACCAAAGAAAGTAGCAGAATAAATGTTGCCCTAAATTTATAAAGAAAGATTATTTATTTGCCAAATTTTCTAACAGAAACGAAAAAAATAACATGTTTTTTTTTCTTCTTTTCTAAATTTTTTTTTTCTGTTATTTTATATATTTTTTGGGAGTTCTAAGTAATTTTCTAGCAAATAAATACTAATTTAAACTTGTAAAAAAAAAAAAGTTCCAGAAAAGGCCTGGTCTTCAAGTGGTTAACAAATTCTACCAGTTATAGAGATATGGACGGACATTGCTACATTGGGAATGGTCATTTATGGGTTAAGTCAAAATCAATTTCTCATCGGCAGCAGAAAGTGAAGAAATGGCATCCAGTTCTAACTGTCTTATGGTCTTGGACCAGAGTCTGCTTTGTCGGCGTCTTAATGAAATGACTTAGTCGTGACCCTCCTGGAGAGGAGAGCGAAGGGGTTGGCGCCATCCTGGAGATTTATCAGCCTGCCACTGCCGGTGTGCCCGCAAGGCTCTGACCCAGGCTTGATTGAGGCCATCCGTCATGTGTTCTCCATTAAAATGACACACAAGGTGTCCAATCCAGTCCGGATGGAGAGATTTGTTGATCTGCGGCTCTATTCAATGACTGGACTGAACTCTTCGGCTCCCGTGTGCTGACAGCGGCAAAAACGTTGTCATCTGCTGCAATAATAACCGATACATTTACCGTATTTATCAGGGTATAGCGCGCCCCGGCGTGTAACGCGCACCCCAAGCTTAGAAGGGAAGTTTAGGAAAAAACGTACATTGGATGCTCAGCCTTGTCGGCGTCCATTTGCTGTCGGAGTCCATCGGCAGCCTTGTCCGGCCTCCGTCTGCGGCCTTGCGCGGGGTCCATCCAGCCTTGTTGGTGTCCGTCTGCTGTCTTGCCCGGCGTCCATCGGCGGCCTTGTCCGGCATCCATCTGCGGCCTTGCGCGGGGTCCGTCCAGCCTTGTCGGTGTTGTGTGTTTGAGTTTGGCGCCTCGGTCGAGCTGTGCAGCGCCAGATTTCCGGTGTGTTCGGCTCCTCTCGCGTGGCTGCGGGCGTGGCCGAGCCTAGACGAGTGCGCAGTACACTCGGCTCGGTCTTTGTCGGGCTTTGTCGGTGGCGCTCAGAAACAGCGAGGATCATCGTATAACGCGCCCCCACGATTTTCCCCTGATTTTAAGGGGAAAAAAGTGGGCGTTATACGCCAATAAATACGGTAATATGTAATAATCCAACGAAGATGGAACTATTCAGGATTGAATCGGGATACCAAAAATTCCCTCACTGCTTGTCTTTCTGTAAAACACTTTGCACATCATAAATTGATTATTCCGGCACACCCAAACACATGGACAAATCAAAACATGATCTCAATATTGTAACATCATAAACGCGTCCAAAAAAAGTCCCAACCAAAAACCATTTACTTGAAACCGTGCTTCCAATTACAACTGTAACTAGACATGTGCACAACAAAACATTTTCGTTTATTTCTGTTTCGTTTCTGTTCGTTTATCGTGATTCGTAACGAGTCGTAATTTCGTAAGACGTTAGTTATCGTCTTTATACTCTTTAGTATTTTCGTAACACTTTTTTTTTCCGTTTCCGTTTTTTTCTGTTAGTTTATTTTTCGTTGAATCGAGATTAGTATTTTCGTTATATTTTGTATTCTGCCGCGTTCGTATTTTTAAAATGATTTTATTCGTTCCTTCGTTTTTACGTTAGTTTAATTTCCGTTGTTTTGCTATTCGTATTTACATTATATTTTCCATCATGCCGCGTTCGTATTTTCGTAAGAAATATATCTTCGTTGCTTTATGATCATTCGTATTTTCGTGTCTAATTTCCTTTGATTGTAAAAACGTACTTTTGTAGATTTTATTGCATTCGTAATTCTGTTAGAATACATTTTACGTTTATTCGACACACTACTCGTCGTCATTTTGTAATTCGTACTTTACTGTGATTGACTTGACTGTCTTAGTTAGCACACACACCCTGGCCCAGATTCAAGAAGCACTTGCGCCCGCACAACCATAGGTTACGCAGCGCAAGTGCTTACTTGCTCCGGTGTAACGAGTGCTCCTGATTCAGGAACCTCGTTACCCCGACTGCAGGCTAAAATCTGCGCGGCATAAGGCTCTTATGCCCCGCAGATTTTAGGCTGCACTCTTGCGGGGGCCGCTAGGGGGCGCTCCCATTGTGTATCAGCGTGTAGTATGCAAATTGCATACTACCACTGATTCACCAGCTTGCGCGGGCCCCGCGCAAGCCAGGTACGGAGTTTCCGTACGGCTACTTTTAGCGCAAGGCTGCCCCTTCTAATAGTAGGGGCAGCCAATGCTAAAGTATAGCTGGCCTTCCCGCGCCGTGAAATTTGAATTTCACGGCGTTTGCATAAGTGAAACGTGAATGGCGCTGGACGCCATTCACGTTCACTTAGAAGCAAATGACGTCCTTTGCAACGGCGGGATCATTTAACTTGCGCGCGCTTACGCCGGGCAAATTTGCCGGCACGCCCTCGCAATTCACGGAGCTACTGCTCCGTGAATCGAGGGCAGCGCAAAATATTTGCGGGGGCGCAGGGCAAAATCGTTGCCCTGCTCCCCCGCAAATATCGCGCAATTCTACTTGAATCTGGGCCCCTGTCTAGAATGAAGTCTGACGTAGAAGAAAACTAAAATATGTCAGATATTACAAATACAAATCTAGAAATGAGATGCACTGCAGTCTAACACAGAAAAAGGCACAAGGAGCCAGGAGGTAATGAGAAAGAAGCTCATTGGGGGAAGGAACAAACCTCTTCAGAGGAAAGGGACAGCGCTCAGTGGCTATTGGTCAATGTCCAGAAATATTTCAGTACTAACGAAAGCTAATTTACATTATTTCGTATTTTCGTTGTTTTCATTTCCGTTTTCCGAAGATTCGTAATTTATTTTTCGTTAGTTTTGATTTTCGTTTTTTATTCTTTGTTCGGCATTTCGGTTGTTTTCTTTTCGGTCTTCGAATATTAGTAAGTTTGCATTTTCGTTCATTTTGTTTTTCGCATTTTTTTTTGGGTTCGGTATTTTCGTTGTTTCTATGTTTTAGTTTCTTTCGTATCTTCGTTGCTTTCCATATTCGTTATTTTGAAAATATCGTTATTCGTTATTAACTGCGCTAAACCGTTCGTTCATTCGTATGTTAACGAATCAACTAAAATAACGAAAATTGACGGAAAACGTATTCGTAACTTAAAAAATTGCACATGTCTAACTGTAACACCCTCCAGCTAGTGTGCTAGCAGTGGCGGCCCATCCATACGGGAGGCAGGGGCGCTGTCCCCCTAATCCATGCGCCTGGCCCCTAATCTACATGCAGGGCACTGGACGCATGGATTACAATTTTTTTTTTTCAGAAGCACGTGACTGAAACCCGATGCTTTTATTGGCTTAAAAAAGGGTGGGCTTGGGGCGCAGAGCACTGCGCCCTGAGCCCACACAATTGTGTGACAATAGCGAATTAATATTTGCTATTGTCTTCCTGATTCCCCCCCCCCCCAGTGAATCAGGAAGCAGGTCCTCAGACCTGATTGGCAGGGAGGAAAAACAATCCTATTGGAGGAGAAGGAGGAGTAGCAGGGTGAAGCCGCCACCCGCTGCCCAGAGGAAGCGCTGTCCATGACCTAGATAGGGTAAGTGCAGGGCTGTTGACCGAACAACCAACCGACTTAATCCATTATTTAACCATTATCATCTTTAACCGCTTGCCGACCAGCTGCCGTCATTATATGGTGGCAAGTCGGCGCGATCCTGTGAAACCGCAGTAGCTGTACGTCGACTCCTTTAAGCGGGATAGCAGGAGCGCGCGTGCGATCGCGGGAGCGCGAGAGGCAGAACAGGGACATGTGTGTGTAAACCCACAAATCCCTGTTCTGTTCTGTGAGGAGAGAGAGATTGTGAGTTCCTAATAGCTAGGAACCACGATCTGTCATTTCCTCTAGGTCAGTCCCCTCCCCCCTACAGTTAGAAACACACTAGGGAAAACAATTAACCCCTTGATCGCCCCCCCTAGTGTTAACCCTTCCCTGCCAGTGACATTTATACAGTAATCAGTGCATTTTTATAGCACCGATCGCTGTATAAATGACAGTGGTCCCAAAAATGTGTCAAAGGTGTCCAATGTGTCAGCCATAATGTCGCAGTCCCGATAAAAATTGCAGATCGCCGCCATTACTAGTAAAATAATAATAATAATAAAAATGCCATAAATCTATCCCCTATTTTGTAGACGCTATGGGCCATATTCTCAAAGGGCTTACGACGGCGCAACGTCATTTGCGCCGTCGTAAGTCCTAATCTGCCCCGGGTATCTATGCGACTGATTCTTAGAATCAGTTACGCATAGATATCCATTAGATCTGACAGGCGTAAGGCTCTTACGCTGTCCGATCTTAGATGCAATTTTTTTTCCCCGTCGCTAGGTGTCGCCGACGTCGTTTTCCCCGTCGTCTATGCAAATTAGCTATTTACGCGAGATTCCCGAACGTACGCGCGGTCGAGGCAGTGAATTTACGACGTTTCCGGAGCACTTGCGACGCGTAAAGTTGCCCCTGCTATATGAGGGGCAACCAATGTTAAGTATGGCCGTCGTTCCCGGGTCGAAATTTAAAAATGTACGTCGTTTGCGTAAGTCGTCCGTGAATGCCGCTGGACGCCATTTACGTTAACGTCGAAACCAATGATGTCCTTGCGACGTCATTTAGCGCAATGCACGTCGGGAAATTTTAGGGACGGCGCATGTGCAGTACGATCGGCGCGGGAACGCGCCTAATTTAAATGATCCACGCCCCCTACCTGGATCATTTGAATTAGGCGGGCTTGCGCCGGAGGATTTACGCTACGCCGCCGCAACTTTACAGGCAAGTGCTTTGTGAATCAAGCACTTGCCCGTAAAACTTGCGGCCGCGTAGCGTAAACGAGATACCCGCATAGTTTTACGCCAGGATACGAGAATCTGGCCCTATAACTTTTGCGCAAACCAATCAATAAACGCTTATTGCAATTTGTATTACCAGAAATATGTAGAAGAATACGTATCGGCCTAAACTGAGGAAAAAAATTGCTCTTTTTTTGTTTATAGCGCAAATAAAAAAAAAAAAAAACGCAGAGATGATAAACTATTACCAAAAGAAAGATCCATTTGTGGGGAAAAAAGTACGTAAATTTTTTTTTGGGTGCAGTGTCACACGGCCGCGCAATTGTCAGTTAAAGTGATGCAGTGCCAAATGGCCAATTCTTCTGGGGCTGAAGTGGTTAATTAACTCCTTCCTCCCCTTCTCCCTTTAGCAGTCTGCTGATTTTTTTTTTATTTGCATAAGTTTACATTTAGTTTTTTTTGGAGTTTTTTTTGTTGCCACGCTTTGCACCAAAAACATAATTCAAATGTAATTTAACCACTTCAGCCCCGGAAGAATTTACCTCCTTCCTTACCAGAGCACTTTTTGCGAATGCCAGAGGGGTAGATTCAGGTAGGGCTGCGCACTCTTACGGAGGCGCAGCGTACCATTTTAACGCTACGCCTCCGTAAATTACTTGCGCTACGCTTCATTCACGAAGCAGTAGCTCCGTAATTTGAGCGGGCGCTCCGTAAAACTGGCCGGCGTAAGCGCGCGTAATTTAAATGATCCCGTAGGGGGGCGTGGATCATTTAAATTAGGCGCGTTCTCGCGCCGAACGTAGTGCGCATGCTCCGTCGGGAAACTTTCAAACATTTGCTTCAACGTGAACGTAAATGGCGTCCAGCGCCATTCACGGTTCACTTACGCAAACGACGTAATTTTTAAAAATCGCGACGCGGGAACGACGGGTATACTTAGCATTGGCTGGCCCTGCTAATAGCATGAGCAGCCTTACGCAGAAACTGACGAACGCAAACGACGTAAAATGCGAACGCAGGGCGCGCGTACGGTTGTGAATCGGCGTGAGTATGCAATTTGCATACTATACGCTGACCACTACGGGAACGCCACCTAGCGGCCAGCGTAAGAATGCAGCCTACGATACGACGGCATAAGAGCCTTATGCCAGTCATATCTTAGGCTGCAGTCGGCGTAACGAGGTTCCTGAATACAGAAAAGTCGATACGCCAGTGCAAATTAGCAATTACGCTGCGTATCTATGGATACGCAGACGCAATTGCTTTCTGAATCTACCCCAATGTTATCAACAAATCAATCAATAATGGAAATGGAAAAATTGTTGTGGTCCATACGGGGTGCACAGGTATGGAAGGTGAAGTGATTAAAAAGTTTTCTGTCTTCTTGGACAGATACAAGTCATCCTTCAGTTTTCAGTGACGTTCTCCATCGATCTCCTAACCCCGGGTTATTTTTGGACTCTCGTCTCCCGAGTGGTGACCCCCGGAGGTTGATAAGTCATGGAACCCACTGCCACTCTCTCTATCGCTGCAACATTGATGAAGTGCCACCGACGTAACATTCAAGATGGTGGATGCTGACAATCGGACACGGGTCACGTTCTACAGCTGACAGTGACAAATAAAAAAATACAATATATATTTTAAAAAAAAAATGCAGTGCCTTCGTTCTATACAGAGAACATAGGGCCAGATTCACGTAGAATCGCGGCGGCGTAACGTATCCTACATACGTTACACCGCCTCAATTTTTCATCGCAAGTGCCTGATTCACCAAGCACTTGCAATGAAAACTACGCCGGGCCAATTTAAATGGGCGTGTGCCATTTAAATTAGGCGCGCTCCCGCGCCGGACCTACTGCGCATGCTCCGTTTCTTAACTCCCGCCGTGCTTTGCGCGCCGTGACGTCATTTTTTTGAACGGCGACGCGCGTAGCGTACTTCCGTATTCCCGGACGGCTTACGCAAACGACGTTAAATTTTGAATTTTGCCGCGGGAACGACGGCCATACTTTAGACAGCAGTACACTTGCTGACTAAAGTTAGGGCACCAAAAAAAAAGTGTAAGTTTGCGACGGGAAACTAGACTAGCAGCGACGTAGCGAATGCGAAAAACCGCCGTAACTCCTAATTTGCATACCCGACACTGGTTTACGACGCAAACTCCCCCCCAGCGGCGGCTGCGGTACTGCATCCTAAGATCCGACAGTGTAAAACAATTACACCTGCCGGATCTTAGGGCTATCTATGCGTAACTGATTCTATGAACCAGCCGCATAGATAGAAACAGAGATACGACGGCGTATCAGGAGAAACGCCGTCTTATCTCATTTGTGAATCTGGCCCATAGACTCACTCATGACAATAAAATGTTAAATTTTCACAAAGGAAAAAAAAAAAATTGGACTGAAGGAAATCTTTTTAGCGCGTATGCCGAAGAAAAGTATTGGAGAAAAAGTCAAGGAAAATCACATTTTAAAAATTACAAAAATGATATACCGTATATACTCACCTGAAAGCCCATATGGATCCAGGTTTGGGACCAGTGGCGGCCCATCCATTAGGGGCGCACAGGCGCCGCCCCCCATCCATGCATCCGGCCCAATGATCTACATGCAGTGCATCGGATTCATTGATTCCAATGGGGGGGGGGGGTGTTTGAAGCACGTGATTAGAGCCAGTGGTTCTTATTGGCTTCAAAAAAGGGTGGGCTCGGGGCGCAGAGCACTGCGCCCCAAGCCCACCCAGACGTGTGACAATAGCGAATTAATATTCACTATTGTCTTCCTGCTTCTCCTCCTGGCCAATCAGGAAACAGATCCTGAGACCGAGTTGGCTGAGAGGAGAAGCGTATGTATTGGCCGGGAGCAGAAGCAGGGGGGGGAAACTGCCGAGGAGGAGACGCAAGGGATTGCCGCCGAAGCTGCCCGCAACTGGGGTGGGGTAAGTGCGGGGCTGGTGGGCGGACAGGCTAGCGCTGAAGCGGGGGTTTTATTCACAGAGCGACGGAGGGGGGCGGTTTGATCGATTGACTGATCGAGTGGGGGGTTTGTTTGCCGCCCCCCCCCCCCCAAAAAATGGAGCACCAGCCGCCGCTGCTGGCTCTGCAGGATTCCATTCTACCTGTGGCTCCTATAGGGTGCGGCTACAGAACCGCCTGAAGACCGCCGCACGATGATATACGTTGACAGAATGGCACGGCTGGGCACAAGGGCGTACATGTACATCCCCTTTAAGATCCCAGCCATGGGTCGGCGCACTCGCGACCCGGTCCTCTTCTCCGTGACCGTCCCCATTGGAACAGCGGACCAGATCGCCACCGGTGTCCCGCGATCGGGTTACAGAGAGGAAGAACGAGGAGATGTAAGTGTAAATAAACCTCTCCCCATGAGCCTGTCACTGATCGTCGTTCCCTGTCATAGGGAACGACGATCAGTGACGTCACACGTACAGCCACGCCCCCCCCACAGTAAGAATCACTCCCTTAGGGCACACTTAACCCCTACAGCGCCCCCTCCTGGTTAACCCCTTCACTGCCAGTGTAATCTTTTACAGTAACCAGTGCATTTTTATAGCACTGATCGCTGTAAAAATGACAATGGTCCCAAAATAGTGTCAAAAGTGTCCGAAGTGTCCGCCATAATGTCGCAGTCACAATAAAAATCGCTGATCGCCGCCATTACTAGAAAAAAATAAATTATTAGTAAAAATGCAATAAAACTATCTTCTATTTTGTAGACGCTATACATTTTGCGCAAACCAATCAATTAACGCTTATTGCGATTTTTTTTTCCACCAAAAATATGTAGAAGAATACGTATCGCCCTAAACTGAGGATTTTTTTTTTTTTTGGGGGATATTTATTATAGCAAAAAGTAAAAAATATTGTTTTTTTTTCGAAATTGTCGCTCTATTTTTGTTTATAGCGCAAAAACTAAAAACCGCAGAGGTGATCGAATACCACCAAAAGAAAGCTCTCTTTGTGGGAAAAAAAGGACGCCAATTTTGTTTGGGGGCCACGTCGCAACGACCGCGCAATTGCCAGTTAAAGCGACGCAGTGGGGAAAGAAAGACCGCCGCTCCAGGTGAGTGTAATAAGCAATCAATGTCCTCTTCAGGGACCGCGGGTGCTGGCAAAAATCAAAGGAAGAAATGTATGGACAGCCGCACACCAAAATCAACCTTGGAAGCAGGGGCGGACTGACCAATCGAAAACTCCCCATTTTTCGATTGCAACTAGGGGGCCTCATCAGGGTTGCCAGCCTCAGTAAGACCAGGGACAGTATGTAAAAATATGTGTTTTAAAAAAAACCCCAAGATTAAAGCTGCCCCGCCTCTCCAGTACCTTTTTTAGTGTGTGATGTGTATTCTGTGTGTATGTATACTATGTGTCTGTGTATACTGTGTGGCCCCATAATCTATTTCCCAGGGGCCCTATAATCTCCTATTGCCCGGGGGCCACATGAGTTGTCAGTCCGCCCCTGCTTGGAAGGTAAACTTTAATGGTGCAAAAGGATAAAAGCACTACAAGACACAGAACAGCAAGCAGTGGGATAAAAACTGACGCGTTTCGCACAGCGGCTATCCATACAGTTCTTTCTTTGATTAAAGCGACGCAGTGCCGAATCGCAAAAAGGGATCCAGGTCCTTAACCTGCATAATGGTCCGGGGCTTAAGTGGTTAATTAAAATATTTTACTGTCATTTTGCTTTGTCTAGAGCAGGGGTCTCCAAACTGTGGCCTGAGGGCCAGATGTGGCCCTTTGCTAGCCTTTATGCGGCCCTTGGGGCACAATTCCTTCCACCGATATGAGGCACTATTTCTCCCACTGACACCAACAATGGGGCACCATATCTTTTTGCCGATACCAATGATGGAATACTATTCCTCCTACCAGGGCCGATCCTAGGCAGGGTGCACGGGGTGCTCCGCACCCAGGAGCCGCAGAGATGGGGGCACCGAAGCTCCAAAGTGCTCCCCTCCCTCCTCCTTGTCTGTGTCCAGAGGCGGAGCGCATGTAGTGGGTGCTGCGGTTCCCCACCCCGCTTGCTCTCTCTGCTGGCAACTGACAAGAGCGCATACCTCCCGCTGTCCCCAGAATCTGGGCTGGGTACCACAGCGGAGCCTAGTACCGGAACACATTCCGGTACTAGGCCCCACTAATTAATTCTGTCCGGTGTGCATGGAGCAGTCTCCTGTCTGCCCCGCCCCCTCTGTGTGTGTCAGCTCTTCTCCCATAGGCGGTGTGATGAGAGGCTTCTGGGTTGGCCGGAGCTGCTGCCAATCATCCCGTGCACTCCCAGAAATGCTTTCCGAGTGCCACCCTCCAAGTGACCAAAGATGCCACGCCCCCTGTAATGTGCTTCTGCTCCCAGCGCGCCCAAGCTACAGGGATCTATTGGACAAGTACTGATCTATGGGGACACCTGTTGGGGGGCTCTGATCGGGGACATAGAGCCATAGAAACATTTGTAAAGGGGAGGAGTTAGTAAGATGATCATGCCCATGTTGGGGACGCCAGAAATATTTCTGCACCCAGGCGTCTGTGACCCTAGGATCGGCCCTGCCTCCTACTAATGGGAGGGGGGGGGAACTCCTCCTCCTATTAACCACCAACCCTTAGGCCATATTTATTCTCACTCATGCCAGGCCCGTGACCTTTTCTGCCCCTGCTGGCCACAATCCGGCCCCCCTCAAGTCTGAAGGACAATAAAGTGGCCCTTTGTTTGAAAAGTGTGGAGACCCCTGGTCTACAGTTTGAAACAAACGCAAGTTTCAAAATCCACCAAATATTTTTTTTTTTTTCCGATACGCAGGAATGTCTGTTAGAAATATACCTCCGGAATGTCAGTAACGGGCTCTAAATGAATCATTTCTAATGGCGCAATTATCTCGAGAGCGGTTTCAGAGAAATCAACTCGGCACAGTGACTTGTTAAATAAATATGCAAAGATATAGCAAATTAAGATGACTGGCTTTAAGGGTATTATTTTCACAGCCCATTATGAAAAGGAGCGATTTCTCCCACCGGGGACATCGGAAATGATGACAATATAACAGGACATTAAACGCCCCCTCGGGGGACGCTCTGATTGGCATAAAATACACCCACCCACAAATTAGCGCTACAATACTTTTATCCCCAGACGGCGGTTTGATGATTCTTCAGAATATGAATGAGGTAGGGCTATTAAGTGAGACGATATGAGCGAGCGAGGAAAGGAAGGGAGAGGAGAGGAGCAGCAGAGCGTCCCTATTGATCTGCTGGGGAGAAAAAGGATCGTTTGTCCGAAGAGCTCAGATGCATTTCTGACTTTACGGTGAATAAAGATGAGAGAATCGATTTGTATGACCGAGGATTCAAACTAGAGGTCGACCGATATGGGTTTTTCTCTGGCCGATGCCGATATTTAGAAATCTGGGCGGCCGATGGCCGATATATGATGCCGATTTTTGCAGCCGATATTTTAGGCCGATTTTTTTTTTTTTTTTTGTGGCACTGGTTTGTGGCACTGGAAGATGGCACTAGCAGAAGACACTTATTGGCACTGGCAGGTTGCACTGGATGGCACTAAAAGATGGTACTAGCAGATGGCACTGATTGGCAGGTGGCACGGTCAGGTGGCACTGATTGGCAGATGGCACTGGCAGATGGCACGTGGCACTGGCAGGTGGCACTAACTGGCAGGTGGCACTAATTGGCACTGGCAGGTGGCACTGGATGGCAATAGTTAGCACTGGTTAGCATTGGCAGGTGGCACTGATGGCTTTAGTTGGCACTGGTAGGTGGCACTGGATCGCACTGGCAGGTGGCACTGGATGGAAGGTGGCACTAATTGGCACTGGATGGTGGCACTGGTATTGGCATTGGCAGGTGGAACTGGATGAAAGATGGCACTAATTGGCACTGGATGGTGGCACTGGTATTTCCACTGGCAGATGGCACTAGTGCAAAAAAAATGGTGTCACCCCCCTCAGTACAGACCCCCTCTCCCTCCAGTATAGACCCCCCCCGCTACAGACAGCAGAGAGCGGTGTGTGTCCCACAAGCGCAGGCCCCTCCTCCTCTGTGGGCGTAAACAAGATGGCCGCGGCTCCGGAGCTAGGCCAAAGCCGCGGTCTTTCTTGATGCTGTGACCGCGGCGGCAATCCGCGGATTGCCCTTGCGGTCACAGCATCAGGAAAGGCCGCGGCTTCGGCCTAGCTCTGGATCCGTGGCACCGCTAGCGTCCATGTAAAATATCGGCCTTATTTGGATAAAAATCGTCCGATTTCTCCAAAACGGCCAAATATCGGACGATATATCGGCCTGCCGATATATCGGTCGACCTCTAATTCAAACTTGATCAATTTGCTTTGCTTGATGTTAGTGGCGGCCACTCCATTAGGGGAGCAGGGGCGTCCCCCCCTAAGCCATGCGCCTGGCCCCTACTCTACATGCAGGGCGCCGGACACATGGATTTTAATGTTTTTTGTTTGTTTTTTCGAAGCACATGATTAGAGCCTGAGGCTCTAATTGGCTTAAAAAACGTGGGCTTTGGGCGGAGAGCACTGCGCCCCGTGCCCACCCAGTTGTGTGACAATAGTAAATTAATATTCGCTATTGTCCTCCTGCTTCGCCTCCCGGAAGCTGACTAGCAGAGAGGAGAACCGACCGTATTGGCTGGGAGCCGAATCAGGGGGAGGCACTAAGGAGGAGCTGAAGGGGGAAGGCATAAAGTAACAATGGCTTAACTCCACCCACAACATGACACAAGGAGCCCAATACGCATCTTTAGTCAGACTTTCTGGCACTGATATAATCCACATGAGCTAATTACTAATCCTTTTACCCAGACAAGGTGACTCCGAGATAAGCTCTTTTCACCTCAATACAATACACATTCCTTTAGTAAACATAAGGCCCCTTTCAGACTGGGGCGGGAGCTGCGGTGGCGGTATAACGCTGCTAAAAATAGCGGCGCTATACCGCCGGAATTGCCGCGGGTATCAGACGCTAGCGGTGCGGTATTAACCCCCGCTAGCGGCCGATAAAGAGTTAATATCGCCCGCTATGCGCCTCTATAGAGGCGCATTGCGGGCGGTATTGCCGCGGTTCCCATTGTTTTCAATGGGAAGGAGCGGTGAAGGAGCGGTATACATGCCGCTCCTCTCACCGCTCCAAAGATGCTGCTGACAGGAGATTTTTTTGTCTCCCGCCAGCGCATCGCCTCAGTGTGAAAGCCCTCGGGCTTTCACATTGAGTCTGCAGTGCAGGAGTTTTTCAGGCGGGATAGCAGCGCTATTTTTAGCGCTTTACCGCCTGAAAAACTCCTCAATGTGAAAGGGGCCTTAGTCAGACATCTGACCTTTTAGAGTGTGCTAATTCACATTCCACATCTATCATCAATAGAACTTTCACACAAAACAGTGTTAATTAGCATCACACAATGAAAAGGTCTTTAGAAGCCAGGCTAAGGCTCGTTACATGACAGTAGCAGACTTAATTTCCCGCCTTAACAGCCTATGTTCCACATTGAATGAATCACTCTCCTATTGACCTGTTGGGTTCAGAATAACCACCTGTAATATTTCAAGATATCCTGCAATACATGAATTATCATTACTGTCCCATCTCATGTAATTCAAGATATCATTTCTCAGTCATCCTATGCCCCTAGTGGACATAGGATGACCCTAGACACAAGAGTCATTGGTGAAGCTGAAACAGGAGTACCCCACATCCTTCAAGAGCCTCTGGGTCCCACGGGCCATACCGTTACAGTGCCGAAATGCCCGCGACCTGGAAGGGGTAAGTGTGGGGCCGATGGGCGGACAGGCAAGTGACTGGGGGGGAGGGGGGGATTTGATCGACTGAGCCTTCAAAGGTTGTATTTGTAAGAACAGATGTCCAGAGCAAACCCCCCCACCCCTCCATCAAAATTCAAGATATCCCCACCCTTCCTTACATCACAGTGCAATCCCTTACCATGTGCTGCAGCTGGGGACGGAGCTGGGGATGGAGCTGGAAAGCAGAAAGTGCAGGGTCTGGAGGAGGACGTGAAGAAGGCTGCAGTCAGCTGCTGGAGTTTGCTGAGTGCTGAGACCAGGGGAGGTGGAGAGGAGGAGGGGGTGCTGCGGCTGCACAGAGAGGCGCATGATCTAGTAGGAGGGGTTCTGTTCTCCTCTCTGCTGCCGACTGCTGAGACAAGGGGAGGTAGAAACGACGGGGGTGCTGCAGATGCAGGAGAGGTGTGAGGGCCACAGGAAATGACCTGGAGGGCCAGATTTGGCCCACGGGCCTTGTATTTGTCACATGGGATTAAGAGGAACAAAAACAAAAAAGAAAAGGAAAAATGACTAACATCTGGTGATGAGCTTGCAGTGACCCAGGTGGGTAGAAACATGCAGTGTTCTGTGACCCACAATAAATGCATATTGGCCCGCCGCTCAGGCTAACAAGGTCCGAGGAATTGGATGCCGTTGACCAGTGAGGGTGCAGGCTGGAGAAAGGTACCTCCTGAGCAAAAACATGCTATAGAAGAAGGAAGAGATAGCCCGGCCAGCGCACACCTTGCCCGACCCTTGCCTGGTTAGCAGATAAGAGCAGCCTCAGCTCGATTCATCCAAGCCATGCCCCCAACTTGTTTTGCCCCGCCCCCAGGGCTTAATCATTGAAGCTGCTAGCCACTCAAGCTGAGGGGGGTGTTCGGCAGCCAGTCCAAATCTTTCCACAGGTAGAGAAAAAAAACAGTCTCAACGGGGGGTGGAATTGGTCACTTTTGACGCCACAAGGGTCCCAATCAGTGGCGGTTGGCGTGTTTTTTTGGGGGGGGCGGCAAGCTATCGACCCATCCTGTCCCCCCCCCAGCCGATCAAGTCAAGGACAGCACTCACCCCCCACCCCCCTGGTGGGTCAACTGGCCGGGACGCGGGAGTCACAGGCAACACCCCCCTTCGGTCAGTCAGTCAGTCTGGGCCACAAACGAACCCCTTCTCGCAGGTAGTGTTGCGGTGCGCTGTGCGTCTCTGCCCTCCTCCTCTTACCGATTAATCTGATCGGTTCTCCTTTTTGGACAATCGGGTGACAGGTCTCATGACCCGCCCACTTCCTGATTGGTCGGGAGGAGATTCAGTGTTACAGTAGCGAATATTCAATCCATGCGTCCGGCACCCTGCATGTAGATCAGGGGGCCGGATGCATAGATTGGGGGGGGGGTGGTACCTGTGCACCCCTAATAGACAGGCCATCACTGGTCCCAATCCTTGATTCCTATGGGCTTTCAGGTGGGTATTGTACTGGCAGGATGAAAGAAGCTATAAAGTCCATCAGTGAACGAATAGCAGAGGTGCCTGGTGTGTGGTGTGTCTAAGGACGGGTCGGAAGTCCTATAGTAAGACAAAATCAAATAGATAGATCTCCACCACTCAAAGATTGCTTACCCTTAAAGGGGTAGTAAAACTTCCCGTAATCCTATGCGTTGAGGTGAAAAAACATCCGATGCTTACAGGCCCCCCAGCCCCAATGGCAGCGCTGCTATCAACCTATCCAATGAAGAGCCGAGAAGAGCCAAGAAGCCCAGGCTTTGTGAACGCGCTGACTTCTCAGCCCAGGCTTCTTGACTCTTCTTGGCTCTTCATTAAATAGATTGATAGCAGCGCAGTCATTGGCTCGCGCTGCTGTCAATGAACTCCAATGACGCGAGGGCTGGGGGCGGGGCCGAGTCCTGTAGTTAGCTGTGCTGCTATCAATCTATCCAATGAAGAGCCAAAAAGAGCCAAAAAGCCCGGGCATCGTGAACGCGATGGCTTCTCGGCTCTTCATTGAATAGATTGATAGCAGCACAGCCATTGGCTTGCGCTGCTGTCAATCAACTCCAATGACGCAAGGGCTGGGGGGCGGGGCCGAGTCCTGCAGTTGGTGGTGGCTATGGATGCCGAATACAGGACTCAGGAGCGCGCCCGCAAGGTAACCCCCTTGGGAGAGCGCTTCTCAGAGGGGGTTACCAGAAGCGGGGAGGAGCCGAGACAGCTGCCGAGGGACCCCAGAAGATGAGGATCGGGGCCACTCTGTGCAAAACAAGCTTCACAGTAGAGGTAAGTATAACATGTTAGTTATTAAAAAAAAAAAAAAAAAAAGTGAAGCATTAAGTATCACTTTAACCACTTAAGGACCGCCTCCTGCAGATATACGTCGGCAGAATGGCACGGCTGGGCACAAGCACGTACCTGTACGTCCTCTTCAAGTGCCCAGCCGTGGGTCGCGGGCGTGCGCCCTCGACCCGGTCCGAAGCTCTGTGACCACGGTCGCCGGACCCGCGGACCCGATTGCTGCCGGTGTCCGGCGATCGGTCCCCTGGAGCTGAAGAACGGGGAGAGGTGTGTGTAAACACAGCTTCCCCGTTCTTCACTGTGGCGCTGTCATTGATTGCCTGTTCCCTGTTATAGGGAAACACGATCAATGACATCACACGTCCAGCCCCGCCCCCCTACAGTTAGAAACACATATGAGGTCACACTTAACTCCTTCAGCGCCCCCTTGTGGTTAACTCCCAAACTGCAATTGTCATTTTTACAGTAAACAATGCATTTTTATAGCATTTTTTGCTGTGAAAATGACAATGGTCCCAAAAATGTGTCAAAATTGTCCGATGTGTCCGCCATAATGTCGCGGTCACGAAAAAAAAATCGCTGATCGCCGCCATTAGTAGTAAAAAAAGTAATATTAATAAAAATGCAATAAAACTATCTCCTATTTTGTAAACGCTATACATTTTTGCGCAAATGATAAACGCTTATTGCGATTTTTTTTAACGAAAAATATGTAGAAGAATACGTACCTGTACGTGGCCCTTTAAGCCCAGCGTGCACGCGACCCGGTCCGAAGCTCCATGACCGCGGCCGCGGGACCCGTGGACCCGATCGCCGCCGGTGTCCCGCGATCTGTCCTCCGGAGCTGAAGAACGGGGAGAGCTGTGTGTAAACACAGCTTCCCCGTTCTTCACTATGGCGCTGTCATTGATTGTCTGTTCCCTGTTCTAGGGAAACGCGATCAATGACATCACACCAGGGGCGGACTGACCATTCGGTCCGTCGGGCACTGCCCGAGGGCCCGTGGTGGGGGGGGCCCGGGCTGGCTCAGTCCGCCCATGGAGGTGCCTGCAGCAGCATCAGCTTCTACACAATGAAAAACCCCCAGAGAAAGCAGTGCCTTGGATCCCTCTAGCTAGGTTGATGTGGCTGCGCTGTTGTATGAGAGGCTTGTGAGGTGTGAGCTGGAGATGGATGGAGCCGTGCGGGGATTTACAGTGACAGGCGCTCCGGCCACCTCTCCCCCTGTGGAATTCAGCTGAGGGGGCGGGGCCGTAAGTCACTGCCGCGGAGGACTGTCTGTGAAGGAGCTGCTGGACTCGGAGGCAGAGTGAATTGCACAGGCATGGCTTCCACACAGACCTGCCTGTGCAGAAGCAGGTCAGTGTCATAATGAAAGCACTGTCTGTGTCTCATCTGTGTTATAAGAGCCATGCTGATTGTTACTTTACCTTCTTTCCCTGTGCTGTGTCTGTGCTTATTTACCAGGTAGCAGGTCAGGTGCTATTCACTAGTGCACATGATGAGCCATCCATCCCGGCCAGCTCATCCCTCCCGAGCCTCTCATACAACAGCCACATCATCCTAGCTAGCAGGATTTAATGGTTCAAGACACTGCTTTCTCGGGGGTACAGACTCGTTTTTCTTTTTTTATTGTGTATGATAAGCTGCCACTGCTCCGGGCACCTCCAGGTTTCGGACTGAGCCGGCCCGGGCCCTCCCACCACGGGGCCCTCAGGCAGTGCCCAACTGACCGAATGGTCAGTCCGCCCCTGCACACTGATATCTGGTACACTGAATGCCACTCAGTGTATAGATATCAGTGTTATATATAGGGAATAGCACTTAGACCTGATTTACATTGAAGCAATATACCATGCGATTTGACATGTCAAATCGCATGGTAATAGCACTACCCGAATCGGTGCGATGCCCCATTTCTGGCGCAGCACCGATTCCCAAAAGTAGTTTCTGTATAACCTTTGGCGACTTCTTGGTGCAATTTCCATAGACATCTGTGTATGGAATCCGCACAGACGTCTCTGAAATCACCCGCCAAATTCACACTGACATGCGGGTATGAAATCGTGCGAGTTTAGCTGAACTGTCTCACACAATTTCATTCCCGCTGTCAGTGTGAACCTGCACTAAGGCCTGATTCACATCTATGGCATTTTTTGTGCTTTTTGCATTTTGTAGATTTGCACAACAGTCCATTTAACATGGTTTCCTATGGAAATCTGCAAAATGCAAAAAGCACTAAAAATGCATACTGTAGGTGTGAATCCAGCCTAAGTGAGTGTTATTCCCTATATATATTCCTTACATTGGTGATCAGTGAGAAGAATGTTCCTTGCATTGGTGATCAGTGGGAAGAATGTCCCTTACATTGGTGATCAGTGGGAAGAATGTCCCTTACATTGGTGATCAGTGAAAAGAATGTTCCTTACATTGGTGATCAGTGGGAAGAATGTTCCTTACATTGGTGATCAGTGAGAAGAATGTCCCTTACATTGGTGGTCAGTGGGAAGAATGTCCCTTACATTGGTGATCAGTGGGAATAATGTCCCTTACATTGGTGATCAGTGAGAAGAATGTTCCTTACATTGGTGATCAGTGAGAAGAATGTCCCTTACATTGGTGATCAGTGAGAAGAATGCCCCTTACATTGGTGATCAGTGAGCAGAATGTTCCTTACATTGGTGATCAGTGAGAAGAATGCCCCTTACATTGGTGATCAGTGAGAAGAATGTCCCTTACATTGGTGATCAGTGAGAAGAATGTCCCTTACATTGGTGATCAGTGAGAAGAATGCTCCTTACATTGGTGGTCAGTGGGAAGAATGTTCCTTACATTGGTGATCAGTGGGAAGAATGTCCCTTACATTGGTGATCAGTGGGAAGAATGTCCCTTACATTGGTGATCAGTGAGAAGAATGTCCCTTACATTGGTGATCAGTGGGAAGAATGTCCCTTACATTGGTGATCAGTGAGAAGAATGTCCCTTACATTGGTGATCAGTGAGAAGAATGTCCCTTACATTGGTGATCAGTGGGAAGAATGATCCTTACATTGGTGATCAGTGGGAAGAATGTCCCTTACATTGGTGATCAGTGAGAAGAATGTCCCTTACATTGGTGATCAGTGAGAAGAATGTCCCTTACATTGGTGATCAGTGAGAAGAATGTCCCTTACATTGGTGATCAGTGGGAAGAATGTCCCTTACATTGGTGATCAGTGGGAAGAATGTTCCTTACATTGGTGATCAGTGGGAAGAATGCTCCTTACATTGGTGATCAGTGAGAAGAATGCCCCTTACATTGGTGATCAGTGAGAAGAATGTCCCTTACATTGGTGATCAGTGAGAAGAATGTCCCTTACATTGGTGATCAGTGGGAAGAATGTCCCTTACATTGGTGATCAGTGGGAAGAATGTCCCTTACATTGGTGATCAGTGAGAAGAATGTCCCTTACATTGGTGATCAGTGGGAAGAATGTCCCTTACATTGGTGATCAGTGAGAAGAATGTTCCTTACATTGGTGATCAGTGGGAAGAATGTCCCTTACATTGGTGATCAGTGAGAAGAATGTCCCTTACATTGGTGATCAGTGGGAAGAATGTCCCTTACATTGGTGATCAGTGAGAAGAATGTCTCTTACATTGGTGATCAGTGGGGAGAATGTCCCTTACATTGGTGATCAGTGAGAAGAATGTTCCTTACATTGGTGATCAGTGGGAAGAATGTTCCTTACATTGGTGGTCAGTGAAAATGATTTAAAGTAAATACAATTATTTAAAAAAAAATGTAAAACACACCCATAATCCCTTCACACACTCTATATAAAAAGGGTTATGTAGGATGAGCATATGTATGTAAACAATAATGGATACATGTATAGTATCCACCAGAACATCAGAGTGAGAGCAATTCTAGGGCCATAATTCATAGTTAAAGGGGTTGTATGGGTTCAGTTTTTTTTTTTTTTAATAACAAACATGTCATACTTACCTCCACTGTGCAGTTTGTTTTGCACAAAGTGGCCCCGATCGTCATCTTCTGGGGTCCCACGGAGGCTCTCACGGTTCCTCCCCGCAAGAGCTAACCCCCTCTGGGAAGCTCTCTCCCGAGTGGGTTACCTTGCAGGCGCACTCCTGTGTGATACACTTGGCGGCCATACCCGATAAGTGTATGACTCAGCCCCACCCCCTGGCGTGCAACAACATTAATTTGATTGACAGCAGTGAGAGCCAATGGCTGCGCTGCTATCAATCTAACCAATGAAGAGCCGATTGGAAAGCTATGCGGGAATATTGTGCTAATTTATGAAAACCTTAATTTCGAAAATGTACCATTGTTGCACTTTAATGTACATTTTATTTTTCTTTAATTCCTATAATAAACATTTATTTGGAACATAGCATCCAGAAATTCTTTGAATGCATGCAATATGGGCAGTGCAATATGTAGGTAGGATTTGTGTGGATGCAGCTTGAACGTGGGCAGGGACACATGGGCAGAGACACAGGGGGCCCCATGATCTCCTTTTGCCCGGGGGCCCCATGAGCTGTCAGTCCGCCCCTGCATCACACGTCCAGCCCCGCCCCCTACAGTTAGAAACACATATGAGGTCACACTTAACTCCTTCAGCGCCCCCTTGTGGTTAACTCCCAAACTGCAATTGTCATTTTTACAGTAAACAATGCATTTTTATAGCATTTTTTGCTGTGAAAATGACAATGGTCCCAAAAATGTGTCAAATCTTTCCGATGTGTCCGCCATAATGTCGCGGTCATGAAAAAAAATCGCTGATCGCCGCCATTTGTAGTAAAAAAAGTAATATTAATAAAAATGCAATAAAACTATCTCCTATTTTGTAAACACTATAAATTTTGCGCAAACCAATCGATAAACGCTTATTGCGATTTTTTTGGATGAAAAATAGGTAGAAGAATACACACCGGCCTAAACTGAGAAAATTTTTTTTTTTTTTTATATATTTTTGGGGGATATTTATTATAGCAAAAAGTAGAAAAATATTTCTCTTTTTTCAAAATTGTCGCACTATTTTTGTTTATAGCGCAAAAAATAAAAAACGCAGAGGTGATCAAATGCCACCAAAAGAAAGCTCTATTTGTGGGGAAAAAATGACGCCAATTTTGTTTGGGAGCCACGTCGCACGACCGCGCAATTGTCAGTTAAAGCGACGCAGCGCCGAATCGCAAAAAGTGGCCTGGTCTTTGACCAGCAATATGGTCCGGGGGGGGTAAAGTGGTTAAGCATGATCTTAATGAACTGCCCTTTGGGGGGGGGGGGGAGACAATGAATTAAAATCAGCCCAGGGCCCATCGTACTACAGAAGCCTCTGCAAAAATAAATAAATAAAAAATTCTACTTTATATACAAAAAGTTTATCTCCCGAAGTACAATTTACTTCTAAGTAATATTTATGAAAACAATTTTAGCACTAGTTACAGAAAGTAATAATCCATTACATTTTTTTTTTTCACAGCGTTCAGCTTAAAATATTGTTGCCGATTTTATTGTTATGATAATGAGAGAATTTGTAAATGTCAGCGTTCAGTGATACTCGCTCTTTTTTATTAAATGTTAGGTGAAGCATTCCTGCAACAATGCATAAATAAATCACTTTATAATTAGGTGGCCATAGAGACTCCATTTATTAAAAAACCCTCCTCTCTGGCAAACCCGCTATCACAGTAATTATCGGCTATTCCTTTCCAGCAGCGACAAACTGCGCGACTTGAGAAAGCTCTTCATGACTTTACACGCCGCAGACAAATTACAGGAGAGCGGCCGACAAAGGACTTGTTACGTTTTAAGTTTGGTGGTCCACAAAGAGAGTACGCCAGCGAATCTACTGATACGCCGGCGCACTTTCAAATTTCCCGCGTCGTATCTTTGTTTTGAATCCTCAAACCAAGATACGACGGCATCTGGGTTAGACCCGACAGGCGCACGGCTTCGTACGCCTTCGGATCGTAGGTGTAATACTTTGGCGTCCGCTGGGTGGAGTTCTCGTCGTTTTCCGCATCGAGTATGCAAATTAGCTATTTCCGACGATCCACGAACGTACGCGCGGCCGTCGCATTCTCTTACGTCGTCTCTAGTCGGCATTTTCCGGCGTATATTTAAAGCTGCTATTTTGCGGCGTATAGTTAGACTTGCCATGTTAAGTATGGCCGTCGTTCCCGCGTCGAAATTTGAATTTTTTTGCTTAATTCGTCCGTGAATCGGGATGGACGTAATTCACGTCTATGTTAAAAAAAATGACGTCCTTGCGACGTCATTTAGCGCAATGCACGGCGGGAAATTTAGGGACGGCGCATGCACAGTTCATTCGGCGCGGGGACGCGCTTCATTTAAATGAAACACACCCCCTAATCGCCGATTTGAATTCCGCCGCCAGAGATAGACTACGCCGCCGTAACTTACGGCGCAAACAGGGCGATCCTCAAACTAAGTATGCTTGGCCTTTTACTTATCTCACTGATTGCGCCAAGCAAAGTTCTGCACATGCCCAGTGAGCAGCAGATTCGTGCGCGCATGCGCAGTACGGCCGGCCCTTCATTTGCATGGGGTCACGGCTCATTACAATGAAGCACGCCCACTTCCTTCCCACTTGCCATAACCCCGCCTTACGCCTCGGAATTTAAGTTACGTAAGCGCAATTTTGTGCGCAGATGCGCTGTGGATACGGCACTTACGACACCAACTTAGGGCGCCGTAACTTAAATGACATAAGTTTTGAAAAACTTAATTTCCGCCGCTGGCTGTGGATTTGGCCCAAAATCTTTAAGGATTCGAACTAAAGCCAGGTAAGGTACGGCGGCGTAGTGTATCGCTGATACACTGCGCGGGTGCAGATCTCTGTGGATCTGCCCCTAAGTCATTCTAATTGTCCAATAAAGGGACATTTCTTAACCACTTCAGCCCCCGGGAAGGATTTGGCTGACAAATGACCGGGCCACTTTTTTTGCGATTCGACGCTGCGTCGCTTTAACCACTTAACCCCCGGACCATATTGCTGGTCAAAGACCAGAGCACTATTTGCGATTCGGCACTGCATTGCTTTAACTGACAATTGCGCGGTCGTGCGACGTGGCTCCCAAACAAAATTGGCGTCCTTTTTTCCCCACAAATAGAGCTTTCTTTTGGTGGTATTTGATCACCTCTGCGGTTTTTACTTTTTGCGCTATAAACTAAAATAGAGCGACAATTTTGAAAAAAAATTACTGGCCCGGATTCAGATAGAATGCTCTATCTATCTGCGGGCGTAACGTATCTTAGATACGTTACGCCGCTGTAACTTTGGGCGCAAGTTCCGTATGCAGAAAGAACTTGCGCCCTTAGTTACGGCGGCGTAACGTATGTGTGGCGACGTAAGCCCGCCTAATTCAAATGGGGATGTTGTGGGCGTGTTTTATTAAAATTTTAGATGACCCCGTGTTTTTGACGTTTTTTTTTTGAACGGCGCATGCGCCGTCCGTGAAATATCCCACTGTGCATTGCTCCAAAGTACGCCGCAAGGACGTATTGGATTCGACGTGAACGTAAATGACGTCCAGCCCTATTCGCGAACTACTTACGCAAACGAAGTAAAAATTTCAAAACTCGGCGCGGGAACGACGTCCATACTTAACATTAGCTACGCCTCATATAGCAGGGGTAACTATACGCCGAAAAAAGCCTAACGTAAACGACGTAAAAAAATGCGCCGGCGGGACGTACGTTTCTGAATCGGCGTAAATACCTAATTTGCATATTCCTCGCGTAACTATACGAAAGCGCCACCTAGTGGCCAGCGTAAATATGCAGCCTAAGATACGACGGTGTAAGACACTTACGCCGGTCGGATCTTAGGGAAATCTATGCGTAACTGATTCTCTGAATCAGTCGCATAGATACGACGGCCCGCACTCAGAGATACGACGGCGTATCAGGAAATACGCCGCGTATCTCCTATCTGAATCCGGGCCAATATTTTTTACTTTTTGCTATAATAAATATCCCCCAAAAATATATAAAAAAAACGATTTTTTCCTCAGTTAAGGCCGATACGTATTCTTCTACATATTTTGCGTAAAAAAAAATGCAATAAGCGTTTATTGATTGGTTTGCGCAAAAGTTATAGCGTTTACAAAATAAGGGGGTAGTTTTATGGCATTTTTATTAATATTTTTTTTTTACTAGTAATGGCGGTGATCAGCGTTTTTTTTCCGGTACTGCGACATTATGGCGGACACTTCAGACACTTTTGACACATTTTTGGGACCATTGGCATTTTTATAGTGATCAGTGCTATAAAAATGCCACTGGCAGGGAAGGGGTTAACACTAGGGGGCGGGGAAGGGGTTAAGCATGTTCCCTGGGTGTGTTTTAACTGTAGGGGGGAGTGGCCTCACTAGGGGAAATGACTGATCGCTGTTCATACATTGTATGAACAGACGGTCAGGCATTTCTCCCCTGACAGGACCGGGAGCTGCGTGTTTACACACACAGCTCCCGATCCCTGCTCTGTAACGAGCAATTGCGGGTGCCCGGCGGTGATCGCGACCGCCGGGCACGCATGCGGGAGTCAGGAGCGAGCGGCCCTATTGGCTGCTGGGAGAGATGGTGTAGATCTACGTGATCTCACCCAGCAGAGCCGACCTGCCACCGTAAAGCTGCGGCGGCTGGTCGGCAAGCAGATAAAAAACACATTTTTTTTCTCAGTTTAGGCCGATACGTATTCTTCTACATAGGAAAAAATTATAAAAAAAATAAATAAATTAGGGATATTTATTATAGCAAAAAGTAAAAAATATAGCTTTTTTTCAAAATTGTCGCTCTAATTTTGGGGATAAATTGGGGATATTTATTTTGGTAAAAAAAATTGCAATAAGCGTTTATTAATTTTGCACAAAAGTTATAGGGCTAGATTCAGAGAGCCCGCCGTAAGTTTGTGCGGGCGTAGCGTATCTCAGATACGCTACGCCGCCGTAACTTAGTGAGGCTGGGGCTGGATTCACAAAGAACCTGCACCCTAAGTTACAGCGGCGTAGCGTACATCTGCCGGCGTAAGCGCGCCAAATTCAAATTCTGAAGAGGTGGGCGTGTTTTATGCAAATAAAACATGACCCCACGTAAATGACATTTCTCACGAACGGCGCATGTGCTGGCCGTGAACGTATCCCAGTGCGCATGCTCCTAATCACGTCGCAAATAGTGAATGCTTTCGACGTGGACGTAATTTACGCAAAGCCCTATTCGCGAACGACTTGCGCAAACGACGTAAATTACGCAAAATTCTGGCTATGCCTCATATAGCAGGAGCAACGTTACGCCGGAAAAAGCCTTACACAAACAACGTAAAAAAATCCGCTGGGCGCACGTACGTTTCTGAATCGGCGTATCCAGCTCATTTGCATATTCTACGCTGAAATCAACAGAAGCACCACCTAG
Source organism: Rana temporaria (assembly GCF_905171775.1). NCBI lineage: Eukaryota > Metazoa > Chordata > Amphibia > Anura > Ranidae > Rana > Rana temporaria. The sequence goes on from NC_053494.1 coordinate 215,086,924, forward strand.
CGGCCAGCGTAAATATGCAACTAAGATACGACAGTCGTATCTTAGCTTAATTTCGGCGTATCTTGCTTTCTGAATACAGAAGGAAGATACGCCGGCGCAGCTTTGAATTTACGTGGCGTATCAATAGATACGCCAACATAAATTCTTTCTGAATCCAGCCCATTGGGTCTACAAAATAGGGGATAGTTTATGGCATTTTTATTAATATTTTTTTTTACTAGTAATGGCGGCGATCTGCGATTTTTATGGTGACTGCAACATTATGGTGGACACATCAGACACTATTGAGAAGCCCGCAATGACAACCCTACGCTGCTTCTCCTGCTTTTGGATAGGCCTCAGACAGTCTGGCAGCCAGATGTGTGCGGGATAGGCCTCAGGCTTATGGCCTAGCAGCCAGATGTGTCCGGGATAGGCCTCAGGCTTATGGCCTAGCAGCCAGATGTGTCCGGGATAGTCCTATGGCTTATGGCCTAGCAGCCAGATGTGTCCGGGATAGGCCTATGGCTTATGGCCTAGCAGCCAGATGTGTCCGGGATAGGCCTATGGCTTATGGCCTAGCAGCCAGATGTGTCCGGGATAGTCCTATGGCTTATGGCCTAGCAGCCAGATGTGTCCAGGATAGTCCTATGGCTTATGGCCTAGCAGCCAGATGTGTCCGGGATAGTCCTATGGCTTATGGCCTAGCAGCCAGATGTGTCCAGGATAGTCCTATGGCTTATGGCCTAGCAGCCAGATGTGTCCGGGATAGGCCTATGGCTTATGGCCTAGCAGCCAGATGTTTCTGGGATAGGCCTATAGCTTATGGCCTAGCAGCCAGATGTGTCCGGGATAGGCCTATGACTTATGGCCTAGCAGCCAGATGGGTCCGGGATAGGCCTATGGCTTTTGGCCTAGCAGCCCAGGGCAGCATAACACACGTCCACCCAGACAGCCGTCCAGGTGGCACAGAACCCCCGATCACCTGACTCTACCCATATAAATAGGCTATCCCAGCAGGCCAAAAGACACCCATCCATTCATGTCTGAGCTTGCAAAGCCCCTGTCTTATCTAGTGTCACCATCATAGCGCCACCGAGTGACAGAAGAGAAAGGGTGCAACAAGTCCAGATTTAGAGAGGAACCAATTGATCTCCTAACAATCGGCCGACTATCGCTTGGCAACTAAATTTTATAGCAACCCTGCAACATCAGGGTGCTACATCGGCAAGGGATGAAGTCACACATCCTGGCCCAAGAGGGTCATTGGCTGTCATGGTGCTGGCAGATGGCCCGCCCTCACCATGGCAACTCATGACCCTGAGGGTACCAAGACCTCACTCCGGGGAGCTGCAGCACCCTGGTTGAGCAACACCGGTCAATAACGCAGACCATACCAACCAATCATGTAACAGATTTGCCTTTCTTTGCATAAGCAGAAAAAATAATTGTGCAGGGTCTGAACTTCCCCCGGAGAAGGGGATCTCCCAGTATGCAATGGGTTAATTTTGTTGCAAGACACTTTCCCCGACTTGTTTATTCCCCATCTTAGTTGGGGTAGGTCAGCCACGCCCCGTGATCTCTGACCTCTGGGAACCTGCTTTCTGACCTTTGACCTCTGGGGGAGGCCCCTGTTCCAATTGCCTTATTCTTCAAGGGAAAACCCTAACCCCAAACCCAACCCCTAACACTAATCCTAACCCTAACCTCTAAACCCCTAACACTAATCCTAACCCTAACCTCTAAACCCCTAACACTAACACTAATCCTAACCCTAACCTCTAAACCCCTAACACTAATCCTAACCCTTACCTCTAAACCCCTAAACACTAACTCTAACCCTAACCCCAAGCCCAACTCTAACCCCTACCCCCAACCCCTAACACTAATTCTAACCCTAACCCTAAACTCTAAACCCCAACCCCTAAACCCTAACCCCCTAACCGCAAGCCCAACCCTAACCCCTACCCCAACCTCAACCCCTAACACTAATCCTAACCCTAAACTCTAAACCCCAACCCCTAAACCCTAACCCCAAGCCCAACCCTAACCCCTACCCCAACCCTCTGTTTTATTTATTTCCATGTCCTAAAGAATTTGGAGATTAGTCAGTGTAATAAGCAGGTGCATTGTGGGGTCTATTTTTTATTTATTGCAATACAACACGAGGTCCATTCCCCTTTAATGCCGATCCATAAATAAGGCCGGGAGGAATTGCTCTTGGGGTAGTTCTTTCACAATATAATATTCATTATGTCCCTTTATCCGTGTGATATCTACCTGACTCCTAAGAGAAATTACATTATTCAGTAACTTGGGCTTATTGCATTTCACAAACCTGAAAAGGGTGTGTGTGCGGGGGAGGGGGGGGGTATACATTGCTCTCTATAGCATTTTAAATGGGAGCAAAGCCCTTGAGCAAAATTGAAATAAACGATTCCCTCTTCTCTTTTCTGCGAGCGTCATACCCCAGAGATGGACGAATCCTCGCTATATCCATCTGTAAATAAGCTGTTTATTAAACATGACCCTCAATTTGACTCCATTGATATAAGCAGAGTGACTATGGAGGATGAATGGCCAATGGCTGCCGGGGAATGCGAAGAGGAGTCTATATTAGGAACTCAGGATATATGTATAATATATTTTATTTCCTTTTATTATTTGTATCTATTATTCTGTGCTGGTCAGTTTTGACACTGAATGCAAGTTAAAATAATGAAGATATATTGGGCCAGATTCAGGTACGACTTACGACGGGCGTATCAGTAGATACGCCGTCGTAAGTCCGAATCCGCGCCGTCGCAACTTTAAGCGTATGTTTAAACTGAGATACGCTTAAATGTTGCTAAGATGAGGCCGGCGTAAGTCTCCTACGCCGTCGTATCTTAACTGCATATTTACGCCGGCCGCTAGGGGCGTGTACGCTGATTTACGCCTAGAATATGTAAATCAGCTAGATACGCCTATTCACGAACGTACGCCCGGCCGTCGCGGGTAAAGATAAGCTGTTTACGTAAGGGGTTTTCAGGCGTAAAGATAAACCACCAAAAACATGGCGCAGCCAATGTTAAGTATGGACGTCGGAACCGCGTCAAATTTTTTAAATTTTACGTTGTTTGCGTAACTTGTCTGTGAATGGGGCTGGCCGTAATTTACGTTCACGTCGAAAGCATGAATGATTTGCCAACGTCATTTGGAGCATGCGCATGCGCCGTTCGATCGAAACGTCATTTGCGTGGGGTCACACCTAATATACATAAAACACGCCCACAGCTTCAACATTTGAATTCCGCGCCCTTACGCCGGCAGATTTACGCTACACCGCCGTAACTTTAGAGGCAAGTGCTTTGTGAATACAGCACTTGCCTCTCGAAGTTGTGGCGGCGTAGCGTTACTACGATACGCTACGCCGGACTAAAATTCCGATCCGCTACGTGGATCTGGCCCATAGTATCTCACAAAAGTAAGTACACCCTCACATTTTTGTAACTGTTTTATTCCATCTTTTCATGTGACAACACTGAAGAAATGACACTTTGCTACAAAGTATTGAGTGTGCAGCTTGTATAACAGTGTAAATTTGCTGTGCCCACAAAATAACGCGATCGTGCGGGGCCACAGCTTATAATTCCCATTGCGCTTTTGACCTTCCATAATTAGAAGGTCCATCTATTACGGTATGACGTCCAGTGTTGCCAACTTACCTGATTGAAATTTACTGGCACAGCCACCTTTTTACTGGCATTTCACAAAAGTTACTAAATTAAATTTTTAGGTGCAAATTTCAGTATTTAGGCTACAAACAAGTACACTGGGCAAATAGCAATGCGATTTAAGGTAGATACTAACCACTTAAGACCCGGACCAATATGCAGCCAAAGGACCTTGCCCCTTTTTGCGATTCAGCACTGCGTCGCTTTAACAGACAATTGCGCGGTCGTGCGACGTGGCTCCCAAACAATATTGGCGTCCTTTTTTCCCCCACACAAATAGAGCTTTCTTTTGGAGGTATTTGATCACCTCTGCGTTTTTTTTTTTTTTTTTTTCGCTATAAACAAAAATAGAGCGACAATTTTGAAAAAAATTCAATATTTTTTACTATTTGCTATAATAAATATCCCCAAAAAAGATATCTAAAAAAAAAAATGTTCCTTAGTTTAGGCCGATACGTATTCTTCTACCTATTTTTGGTAAAAAATTGCAATAAGCGTTTATTGATTGGTTTGCACAAAACTTATAGAGTTTACAAAATAGGGGATATTTTTATATATTTTTTTTATTAATAATTTTTTTTTTTTACTACTAATGGCGGCGATCAGCAATTTTTTTCGTGACTGCGACATTATGGCAGACACTTCGGACAATTTTGACACATTTTTGGGACCATTGTCATTTTCACAGCGAAAAGTGCTATAAAAATGCATTGTTTACTGTGAAAAATGACAATTGCAGTTTAGGAGTTAACCACTAGGGGGCGCTGTAGGGGTTAAGTGTGACCTCATATGTGTTTCTAACTGTAGGGGGCGGGGCTGGACTTGTGACATCATTGATCTTCTTTCCCTATATCAGGGAACAGACAATCAGTGACATTGCCACAGAGAAGAACGGGGAAGGTGTGTTTACACTTACCTCTCCCCGTTCTTCAGCTCCGGTGACCGATCACGGAACACCGGCGGCGATCGCGTCCGCGGGTCCCGCAGCCGCGGTCACGGAGCTTCGGACCGGGTCGTGGGCGCGCTACCCATGGCTGGGCACTTAAGGGGGACGTACCCCTATGTGATTGTGCCCAGCCGCGCCATTCTGCTGACGTATATCGGCGTTAGGTGGTCCTCAAGTGGTTAAGGTAAAGAAACATATTTTTGTTGTTTTCGATATAATAAGGGCAATTTATTTATCAACATCACCCCCTGCCTCCATCCCCCTCTACCACCAACACCCCCTCTGCGGTGCCACAGCCTCCCCCTGCCTCCAATCTCTCCCTGCCCCCAATCTCCCTCTGCCTCCAATCTTCCCCTGCCTCCAATCTCCCCCTGCCTCCAATCTCCCCCTGCCTCCAATCTCCCTCTGCCTCCAATCCCCCTCTGCCTCCAATCCCCCTCTGCCTCAAATCTCCCTCTGCCTCCAATCTCCCCCTGCCTCCAATCTCCCCCTGCCTCCAATCTCCCCCTGCCTCCAATCTCCCCCTGCCTCCAATCTCCCCCTGCCTCCAATCTCCCTCTGCCTCCAATCTCCCCCTGCCTCCAATCTCTCCCTGCCTCCAATCTCCCTCTGCCTCCAATCTCCCCCTGCCTCCAATCTCCCCCTGCCTCCAATCTCCCCCTGCCTCCAATCTCTCCCTGCCTCCAATCTACCCTGCCTCCAATCCCCCTCTGCCTCCAATCTCCCCCAGGCCCCCTGCCTCCATCGTCCCCTGCCTCCATCCCCCTCTGCGGTGCCACCAACAACCCCTGTCTCCATCCCCCACCCTTTGCAGTGCCACCATCCCCCTCTGCGGTGCCACCAACACCCCCTGCCTCCAATCACCCTCTGCCACTAACACCCCCTGCCTCCAATCTCCCCCTGCCTCCATCCCCCTCTACCACCAACACCCCCCCCCTCTGCAGTGCCACAGCCTCCCCCTGCCTCCAATCTCCCTCTGCCTCCAATCTCCCTCTGCCTCCAATCTCCCTCTGCCTCCAATCCCAATCTGCCTCCAATCTCCCCCTGCCTCCAATCTCCCCCTGCCTCCCTGCCTCCAATCTCCCCTGCCTCCAATCTCCCCCAGGCCCCCTGCCTCCTATCACCGCCTGCCTCCATCCCCCTCTGCGGTGCCACCAACAACCCCTGTCTCCATCCCCCACCCTTTGCAGTGCCACCATCCCTCTCTGCAGTGCCACTAACACCCCCTGCCTCCATCCCCCTCTACCACCAACACCCCCTGCCTCCATCCCCCTCTACCACCAACACCCCCCCTCTGCGGTGCCACAGCCTCCCTCTGCCTCCAATCTCCCCCTGCCTCCATCCCCCTCTGCGGTGCCACCGCAGCCACCGATCACCCCCTGCCTCCAATCTCCATGTGCAGTTCCAAGCTGAACCGATCTCGGCTATTTTTACTGGCACATTCCCACAACCACGGACATTTACGAACGGGGGAAAAGTGCCCAATTTTACGAACTGTCCGGTAAAAATACGGACGGTTGGCAACACTGATGACGTCACACGGTGGAGGATATTCTTGGATCATCTTCAAGCACTTGAATCAAACATCGCAGTGTTTTGCATTTTGTCACTTGGACTGTTCAGTACAGTTCGGACTTTTTGTTATTTTGAGATTTTCAGCGCAACATTTTATTTTGTTGTTTATAAATTCTAATCTAGGGTATTCCTCTTCAGATGGAATCCTGCCTGTAGCAGCCAATGGAAGGCAGAGGAAAGGTAAACAAACACAGCAAAATATTGTCCTAAAAGATCTTTTAATGATACAGAAAGTATTGTTCTGCTGAAAATCAAAAAATATTAGCCGGCGGTGATGGAGGGGGAGGGGGAACAGCCGGGTTCTTGTCTGTTCATCATTGCACATTAATAGAAGTCGCTCTTTGATCTCCCCTTCATCTCTACACGTATGCCCACAGTAGGCTTCTGCCCAAGGGCACTGCAAGCTGGGAAGACTTTTTTTTTTCCTGCGGAGCCTCTTTTGTGTTGTTTATTTTTAGTTTCCTTTTATCATCACAGAATATTTAACTGAGAAAAGTAGAAGACGTAATGATGCGTTTCTTTCCTGATAAGAATTTCAAGACAAAGGCCCGGATTCAGAGAGCAATTGCGCCTGCGTAACCATAGTTACGCAGCGCAATTGCTTACTTGCGCCGGCGTATCGAATGCTCCCGATTCAGGAACCTCGTTACGCCGATTGCAGCCTAAAATCTGCGCGGCATAAGGCTCTTATGCCCGCATATCTTAGGCTGCATTCTTGCGATGGCCGCTAGGTGGCGTTCCCGTTGTGCTCAGCGTATAGTATGCAAATTGCATACTAACGCCGATTCACAACGTTACGCGAGCCCTACGTACGCAGTTTACGTCGTTTGCGTACGGCGGTTTTCGCGTAAGGCTGCCCCTGCTATTAGCAGGGGCAGCCAATGGTACGTATACACGTCGTTCCCGCGTCGCGAAATTTGATTTTTACGTAGTTTGCGTAAGTGATTCGTGAATGGCGCTGGACGCCATTCACGTTCACTTTGAAGCAAATGACGTCCTTGCGACGTCATTTGCCGCAATGCACGTCGGGAAAGTTTCCCGACGGAGCATGCGCTCTACGATCGGCGCGGGAACGCGCCTAATTTAAATGATTCCCGCCCCCTACGGAATCATTTAAATTGCGCGCGCTTACGCTGGGCATTTTGCCGGAGGGCCCACGCAATTTACGGAGCTACTGCTCCGTGAATTGCGGGTAGCGCAGAAAATTTGCGGGGGCGCAGGGCAAAAACGTTGCCCTGCGCCTCCGTAAAAACTGCGCAAAGGTACCTGAATCTACCCCAAACTCTGCTTTTATAGCTAGATTCAGAGAGAGTTAGGTAGGCGTATCAGTAGATACGCCGACGTAACTCGGAATCTGCGCCGACCTAAGTTTAAGTGTATTCTCAAACAGAGATACACTTAAACCTAGCTAAGATACGACAGCCTGCGCCGTCGTATCTTAGGGTGTAATATTTAGGCTGGCCGCTAGGCGGTGCTTCCGTTGAGTTCGGCGTAGAATATGTAAATGACTAGATACGCCGATTCTCGAACGTACGTGCGCCCGTCGCAGTAAAGATACGCCGTTTCCGTAAGAGATACGCCGCGTAAAGATAAAGCTGCCCCCTAGTTGGCGTAGCCAATGTTAAGTATGGCCGTCATTCCCGCGTCGAAATTTGAAAATTTTACGTCGTTTGCGTAAGTCGTCCGTGAATGGGGCTGGACGTAATTTACGTTCACGTCGAAACCAATACGTCCTTGCGGCGTACTTTGGAGCAATGCACACTGGGATATGTACACGGACGGCGCATGCGCCATTCGTAAAAAACGTCAATCACGTTGGGTCACAAGTAATTAACATTAAACACGCCCCCATCCTCATTTGAATTAGGCGCGCTTACGCCGGCCGCACTTAAGCTACGCCGCCGTAAGTTAGGAGGCAAGTACTTTGTGAATACAGCACTTGCCTCTCTGACTTAAGGCGGCGTAGCGTAATACGCCGCACTACGACATACGTCGACACAATGGCACGGCTGCGCAAAGGAACGTACCCGTACGTCCTATTTAAATCGTGGCATAGTGGGCGCCCGGCCGCCACGAGCCCCGTGAGTGTGACCACGGGTCCCGCGGACTCGATGTGCGCCGGTGTTTCCCGCGATCGCGTCACTGAGCTGCAGAACGGAGAGATGCTATTGTAAACAAGGCATCTCCCTATTCTGCCTAGTGACATGACAGTAGGGGCGGACTGACAACTCATGGGGCCCCTGGGCAATAGAAAATTATGGGGCACCCGGGCTTACAGATGGCCACCACGCCCGTTGGCATTGCATAGGCGGGGCAGCTAAAATCTCGGGATTTTCATATGAAAAGCATGTCAGTTTCGGACATATCAGGGACAGATGTAAAAAAAAACACAGATTTTTACATACTGTCCCTGGTTTTAATGAGCCTGGCAACCCTGATGGGGCCCCCTAGTGGCATGGGCCCGTGGGCAGTGCCCGAGTGCCTGAACGGTCAGTCTGCCCCTGATAACAGTATCAATGTTCTAGAACAGAGCGTTACCCAGACCTTTTCCTTCTGACCCTCAGAGCAGACAGGCAACCATGAGCAAATTATTAAATGCATAACTAATGAGATCGGCAAACAAACTGTTTCCCTTTGACACTGAAGAGGAGCCGAGGGGCCCCCGGAGCCAGAAAATAAACGCAGATGTTCATGAGATGCATGTAATCGCTCCGCATGCGGCAGCTGGTGCCAGCCAATAATTGGAAGCGTCTCCCTTCCTCTCATCTACAAATGGGCATGGATTACAGTCCACCGGAGATCCTTATAGCCAGATTCACGTACGCCGACGTAACTTTGTGCGGGCGTAACGTATGTCATTTACGTTACACCGCCGCAAGCTAGAGAGGCAAGTGCTGTATTCACAAAGCACTTGCTCCGTAAGTTGCGGTGGCGTAGCGTAAATGTCCCGGCGTAAGCGCGCCTAATTCAAATTGTGAAGAGGTGGGCGTGTTTTATGTAATTAAAGCATGACCCCACGTCAATGACGTTTTGAACGGCGCATGCGTCATCCGTGGACGTATCCCAATGCTCCAATAAAGACTCATGGCTTTCGACGTGAACGTAACTTACGCCCAGCCCTATTCTGAATCGACTTACGCAAACGACGTTAAATTCGACGGCGGTTCCGACGTCCATGCTCAACATTGGCTGCACCATCTTTTTGGTGGTTTATCTTTACGCCTGAAAAAACGCCTTACGTAAACGGCGTATCTTTACTGCGACGTTCGTGAATAGGCGTATCTCGCTGATTTGCGCATTCTAGGCGTAAATCAGCGTACACGCCCCTAGCGGCCGGCGTAAATAGACAGCTAAGATACGACGGCGCCGGCGGTCGTATCTTAGCTACATTTAAGCGTATCTCAATTTGAGAATACACTTAAATATACGACGGCGCAGATTCGGAGTTACGACGGCGTATCTCTACGTGAATCTGCCCATTAGTCTTTAACCACTTCAGTACCAGGAACTTTTCACCCCCTCACTGCCCAGGCCGATTTTTAGCCTTCAGCGCTCTCACACTTTGAATGACAATTGCGCGGTCATGCAACACTGCACCCATATGACATTTTTTATACATTTTTTAGACAGTAAGGAGATTTTTTTGGTGGTATTTGGGAAAGTACCAACTTAAAATGATGGCGGGCGGTCCGGAAGTGGTTAATATGAGATCCGGGGTCAAAAAGACCATATAAAAATAAAATAAAAGTTTCCCTTTAAGACCATTGGGCAGAAGTGACGTTTGACGTCGCTTTCGTCCTCCAATGGTATGCAGTTGAGTGGGGGGCCCATCTTTCCCTCACTTGACTTCCAGCCTCTGAGGGGAAAGGACCTATTCGTCTCCGACGCTACCGACGGCTCCGGTAAGCGGCGGAGATGACCAGGACATGGCGGGAGGGGAGGTGGGCAGCTCTCCCGCCACCGATAAAATTGATCTTGTGGCGAATTTGCCGCAGAGACCACTTTTGTCTGAAAACTGACCACACGCCGTTTTTAAAAATACCAGGAACATGGAGGCTGTCTGCTGCCGTTACAACGGTAATCAACGTCAAACTACCGATTGTACAACGACGGCGGGCGGTCCGGAAGTGGTTACGCTTAGTAACTTTTATGCAAATCACCTTCATCAAAATTAAAGATAAATAGTGTGGAAAGTGACCCTCCTGTCCTTGAGGGCCGACGCTCAACCCGAATATTACTTCATTAGATTAATGAAGACCTAATTAGAGAGTGCTCCCTATTCCTGAAGAAGGATCATTTTACACCAGTATAGGTTATCCAGGACAATCGGCTACACTCATTAATCTCCGATAAGAATTATTACATTTATAGTTACACTGGACTAGAATGTGGGGGAAGGGAGAGATCTGTGTTCCTTTTTTCTACGAGTTCCATAAATCAGAGGAAAAAAATTGTGAATATATTAATCTAAAGGGGAATTCTAGAGTTGTGCTTAACCAGTTCCCTACATTGGCAGCGCAGGATTATTTACACCATTAACCAGTTCCCTACATTGGCAGTGCAGGGTTATTTGCACCATTAACCAGTTCCCTACATTGGCAGTGTAGGGTTATTTACACCACTAACCAGTTCCCTACCGAGCCATAATATTATGACGTCGGCAGGAACTGTCCGTCCTTCTGAGTGGACGTCACATGACGTCCCGTTCATCACGGGCGCTAGGCGGCTCCGCGCGCGGCAAAGCTCGCAGCCCGGTGCGCGTGCCCGGCGGTCGCGATGTCCGCCGGGCACCCGCGATTGCCGGCAAACGCGGCAGGAGTGTGGATCTGTGTGTGTCAACACACAGATCCACACTCCTGTCAGAGACGAGACCGATGGTGTGTTCCCAGAACAGAGGCGGTCCCAAAATGGCGTCAATGGTGTCAGCTCACAACCCCAATCGCATTCTGCGATCCACCAACCAAAATCTACTCCAGATACCCAAAGCCAGATACAAGTCCAAGGGAGAACGGAGATTTACGGTCCACTATGGAACGCTCTACCAGCCAACATCCGATTGGAGGTGAACCACTTGGCCTTCAGAGGAAAAATCAAAACCTATCTCTTCTGAGGGCAAAAGTTTCACTCAGAAAATGGATACTAAGGCCCAGATTCTTGTACACTGGGCGTATTTCTGCGGCGACGTAACGTATCCGATTTACGTTACGCCGCCGCAAGTTTTTCAGGCAAGTGCTTTATTCACAAAGCACTTGCCTGTAAAGTTGCGGCGGCGTAGCGTAAATCACCCGGCGGAATTCAAATTTGGCGGGTAGGGGGCGTGTATCATTTAAATGAAGCGCGTCCCCGCGCCGAACGAACTGCGCATGCGCTGTCCGTAAAATATCCCAGTGTGCATTGCTCCAAATGACGTCGCAAGGACGTCATTGGTTTCGAGGTGAACGTAAATGACGTCCAGCCCCATTCACGGACGACTTACGCAAACAACGTAACTTTTTAAAATTTTGACGCGGGAACGACGGCCATACTTAACAATTACCTCCTCTAATTGCGGAGACGGGACGTCTGGGGGATGACTAATGTTTAGCTAAACTGGATGTCATTATCTAAAAGAATGTGATTGAAGCTCCATTGTGTGATGTGCGGGTGGAGAGTTCCTTTGTTCCTTTGATTACTGTAACATGTTGTGCTGTATATAAGAAAGCTAAGATACCATTAAAAGTGTTCATACATTTTGAAACCAGTAACAGAGCTTGTCAGTCTCGTTATTCTGGGAAATGGAATGGATCGTGCCTGTCGGATTGTGAAGTGTCGGATAAGCTGACGTGGGCAATGGAATGGGAATATCGTAAATGGTGGTGACCGTTACTGCCCTTTTGTTGGTGCCATTTGAAGGAATTGTGCGCCATCATTGGTGTCAATGGGCCCTTTTGTTGGTGCCATTGGGAGGAATTGTGCGCCATCAATGGTGTCAATGGGCCCTTTTGTTGGTGCCATTGGGAGGAATTGTGCCCCATCAGTAGGTCCCATTGTGGGTGTCATTGGAAAAAATGTGCCCCATTATTGGTGTCATTGGGCCCAATTGTTGGTGTCATTGGTAGGAACTGTGCCCCATTGTTGGTGTCATTGGTAGGAACTGTGCCCCATGGTTGGTGTCATTGGACACCATTGTTGGTGTCATTGGGAGATACTGTGTCCCATTGTTGGTGTCATTGGGAGGAATTGTGCCCTTTATTGTTGTCAGTGAATAAAATAACACCCCAAGGGCCAGTTTAAAGAAAGCAAAAAGCCACATCTGGCCCCCGGGCCGCAGTTTGGAGACCACTGAACTAGGCTATAGCTGGGCACTCTGGTTGGCTGGTTGAGTGTTGGGTATTTTTAGAATCCTCGTTAACCTTGCAGTTGGCAAAACAAAAAAAAAATGTTCCGTAATTTGCTACATTATGTTCAATAAAAATCTCATGCTCTGAAAAACGGGCCATTTTTCCTCCCGCGTTGCCCCGACGTCTTCAAGGAGCTCCGACAGAACAGAGCCGCTTACTTTAATTGGCTGTGTGACCCTCGCCTGATTTTCACTTGCACTTACAATGTAATAATAACTCGGCTCCGTGTTCCTATAAACCTCGTCATTTCATTGCATCCTGGGAATTTTTTTTTTACTTTTGACATCTGTATCGTGTCCGGCGTGCGCGCTCAGCATTCCAGAAAGAAATAATCAGCATTTTACTCTCATTAAGACTTCACTTTTCTGTCCTAATTGGGGCCACTTGCCAGTCTGCATGACTGTCAATTAAAAACACACATATTGCCAAATGAATTGCAATCGCGGAGTTCCCTCTGGGAGCAATTTCAGGCTCTCGCCTCGCAGTGCCAACCGCGTTGGTTTGCCGTTATTAGAGTGGACAAAAATATGGCCAGGCTGGGAAATGTCTTCGTTTTAAGGGAGTCGCTGATAGAACATAAATTCTCCTTTAACCACTTCCCGACCTCCTCATGTAGATATACGTCAGCAGAATGGCACGGACAGGCACATCCACGTACCTGTACGTCCTCTGCTTGATGTGGGTGGGGGGTCCGATCGGGACCCCCCCGGTACATGCGGAGGTCGGGTCCGCTCGGGGAGCGATCCGGGACGACGGCGCGGCTATTTGTTTATAGCCGCTCCGTCGCGATCGCTCCCAGGAGCTGAAGAACGGGGAGAGCCGTGTGTAAACACGGCTTCCCCGTGCTTCACTATGGCGGCGCATCGATCGAGTGATCCCTTTTATAGGGAAGACTCGATCGATGGTGTCAGTCCTACAGCCACACAACCCCTACACTAGTAAACACATACACAGTGAACACTAAATGTTACAGCGCCCCCCTGTGTTTAACTCCCAAACTGCAACTGTCATTTTCACAATAAAGAATGCAATTTAAATGCATTTTTTGCTGTGAAAATGAAAATGGTCCCAAAAATGTGTCAAAATTGTCCGAAGTGTCCGCCATAATGTCGCAGTCATGAAAAAAATCGCTGATCGCCGCCATTAGTAGTAAAAAAAATAAAAAAAATAAAAATGCAAAAAAACTATCCCCTATTTTGTAAACGCTATAAATTTTGCGCAAACCAACCGATAAACGATTATTGCGATTTTTTTACCAAAAATAGGTAGAAGAATACGTATCGGCCTAAACTGAGGAAAAAAATATTTTTTATATATGTTTTTGGGGGATATTTATTATAGCAAAAAGTAAAAAATATTGAATTTTTTTCAAAATTGTCGCTCTATTTTTGTTTATAGCGCAAAAAATAAAAACCGCAGAGGTGATCAAATACCACCAAAAGAAAGCTCTATTTGTGGGGAAAAAAGGACGCCAATTTTGTTTGGGAGCCACGTCACACGACCGCGCAATTGTCTGTTAAAGCGACGCAGTCCCGAACTGTAAAAACCCCTTGGGTCTTTAGGCTGCATATTGCTCCGGGGCTTAAGTGGTTAATGTGAAAGAGTGAAAAAGTAGCGATGAGCAGGTTGGATGATCCCTGGGAGGACGTACAAGACGCTAATCCAAAAAATGGTGGGGAGGTGACCACAGTCTATGGAAAATGCTTTGTCACCCACCATCAAAGATCTGCTTACATCATTTACAAATATCAAGACTACATCTAATACTTGTATCGTACAGAGGAACCTCAGATAACGACCATAATCCATTCCAGGAGAACGCTCGTAATCCAAAGCACTTGCATATCAAAGCGAGTTTCCCCATTGAAGTCAATGGAAACAAAAATAATTTGTTCTGCATTGACTTCAATGGCATGCAATACCGCATGCGGCCAGAGGCGGGGGGGGGCCACGGAGAGCCTTCGTAAACAGCCAAAAAGGCCTGAGTACACTTCGACTGACCTTGGCAATCCTCAAAAAAAACTTTGGCCCAGATTCAGAAACAACTTACGACAGCGTATCTCTAGATACACCGTCGTAAGTCTGAATGTGAGGCGTCGTATCTTGGCGCTTAATTCAAAGAATCAGATACGCCAGAATTTGTCCAAGATACGACTGACGTAAGTCTCTTACGCCGTCGTATCTTGGGTGCATATTTACGCTGGCCGCTAGGGGCGCTTCCGTAGATTTACGCGTAGAATATGCAAATGAGCTGGATACGCCGATTCAGAAACATACTTGCGCCCGTCGGATTTAGTTACGCCGTTTGCGTAAGGCGTCGGTCCGGCGTAAGTTTACCCCTCATAAAGCAGGGGTAAGTCATGTTAAGGTATGGACGTCGGAAACGTCGGAACAGCGTTGTATTTTACGTTGTTTGCGTAAGTCGTACGTGAATGGGGCTGGGCGTAGGCTACGTTCACGTCGACAAAGCATTGAGCCGACGTATCTTAGGGAGTATTTGCGGTGTGACTCTGAGCATGCGCGCGCATGCGCCGTTCGATCGGCCCCTCATTTACATGGGGTCACGCCCACTGCCTTGATCATTTGAATTACGCAGGCTTACGCCGGCCCATTTACGCTACACCGCCGTAACTTAGGGCTTAAGTTCTTTCTGAATACGGTACTCGCCTCTCTACGGCGTAGCGTATATGAGATGCGCTACGCCCGCCTAAAGATATGCGATTCTTTCTGAATCCGGGCCATTGTTCCCCAGATTTGCCAAGGTCAGTCGTGCTGTCCTCGGGCCTTTCCGTGCATTTCTGAATGGGGCCAATTGGCGCCGTTCAGTTCTGCTCGGCTCCGGCGCCCCCACCACCTCAGGCCAAAAGCGGTACTGCACACCACTTTGGCCAGAATCGTAACTCGTTTTGCGAGACAACACTCACAAACCTACAGCGCTCGTATTGCGAAACGCTCGTTAACCGCGTTACTCGCAATCCAAAGTTCCACTTTATATACTTTGCACTACAATCACAGTTAGGGCAAGTTTACACTTGCTTCAAAACATGGCTACGGACAGGCGTTATTTCAGATAATTCGTAACTTCGGATAAATTTGTATTCGTTACATTCACTAAAAGCCAAATTTGAAAAGAAATTTCAGTACCTATAATTTAATAGTTAATAATAGTTACACTATTTTTAGTTGGTTATTATTTTGGATTTTCGAATTTACGAACTTAGGAATTTTTCGAATTTTCCAAAATTTGTCGAAATTCATCAATCACTTAACCACTTAAGGACCCCTTCACGCCAATATACGTCGGCAGAATGGCACGGCTGGGCACAGGCAGCCCAGCCGAGGGGATCACGAGCGCGCCGGCGGCGGCACGCTCGCGACCAGGTCCGAAGCTCCATGACCGCGCCCGCGGGACCCACGGTCCTGATCGCCACCAGTGTCCCGCGATCGGTCACAGAGGTGAGTGTAAACACACCTTCCCCGTTCTTCTGTGTGGCAGTGACACTGATCGTCAGTTTCCTGATATAGGGAACGACGATCAGTGATGTCACGCCTACAGCCCCACCCCCCTACAGTAAGAATCACTCCCTTAGGGCACACTTAACCCTTTATCGCCCCCTAGTGGTTAACACATTCACTGCCATTGTCATTTTCACAGTAATCAGTGCATTTTTATAGCACTTTTCGCTGTGAAAATGACAATGGTCCCAAAAATATGTCAAAAGTGTCCGATGTGTCCGCCATAATGTCGCAGTTACAAAAAAAAACGCTGATCTCCGCCATTACTAGTAAAAAAAATATATATATATTAATAAAAATGCCATAGAACCATCCCCTATTTTGTAAACGCTATAAAAGTAAAACATATTGCACTTTTTTCAAAATTGTCGCTCTATTTTTGTTTATAGCGCAAACAAATAAAAACCGCAGAGGTGATCAAATACCACCAAAAGAAAGCTCTATTTGTGGGGAAAAAAGAATGCCAATTTTGTTTGGGAGCCACGTCGCACGACCGCGCAATTGTCAGTTAAAGCGACGCAGTGCCGAATCTCAAAAAGGGGCTAGGTCCTTAACCTACATAATGGTCCGGGGCTTAAGTGGTTAAGGACCGAGCCTCTTTCTGAGATACAAATCTCAGAAAGAGGCTCGGTCCTTAACCACTTAAGCCCAAGTTGAAAACATTTTTTTTTTTGCTAGAAAATTGCTTAGAGAACGCGGTGACGTACAACACTATGACGAGCCGAGAAAAATTAAGTTCAATGATTCCGAGCATGCGTCGTATGGATTCCGAATATAGGTAGGATTTTTGTGCGTTGAATTGCCTACACATGATCGGAATTTCACACAAGAACTTTTGTTGTCGGAAATTCCAACAGCAAATGTCTCATGGAGCCTACGCATGGTTTTCCGACAACAAACTCACATCAAATTTTTGTCGGAATGTCCAATCGTGTGTACCAGGCTTAGTCCGTAGGGTTCAATATTGAGTTGGCCCCGCCCTTTGCAGCTATAACAGCTTCACCTCTTCTGGGAAGGCCGTCCACAAGGTTTAGGAGTGTGTCTATGGGAATGTTTGACCGTTCTTCCAGAAAAGCATGTGTGAGGTCAGGTACTGATGTTGGACGAAAGGGTCCGTAAAGATGTGGATGAGCGAGTTTGGGGTGGAGGAACTTGACTGGCCAGTCCATACCCATTAACCACTTGCCGACCGCGCCATAGCCATTTTACTGCTACAGTGCGGTCAAGTTATTCTGGGAGGACGTCCTCCCAGAATACTCCACTCGCGCGCCCCCTGGGGCGCGCTCCTGGAATCATCCGTGAGCGCCGGGTCTAGAAGACCCCGCGCATCACGGATCGCGGTAAATTGCCGATGATAGCGGCCGTTTACCACGTGATCGCTCCGTCAAATGACGGAGCGATCACTTGTAAACAAACCGGCGTCATTTGATGACGCCGGTCCCTCCCTCCCTTCCTCCCTCTCCCCTCTGTACCGTACCTTTGCATTAAAGCGGGGGTTCTGCGGGTTTAGCTTTTCTTTTTCTTTATCTGAAAAGCCTTGTAACAGCGCTAAAAAGTTGCATTGACCACCATTTTATTCCCTAGGGTACAAAAAAAAAAAACATATAAATATATACTTGCCACCCAGGCCAATTCTGACACTTCTCTCTTAGGCCCCTTTCACACTGAGGAGTTTTTCAGGCGGTACAGCGCTAAAAATAGCGTTGCTATCCCGCCTGAAAAACTCCTTCACTGCAGACTCAATGTGAAAGCCCGAGGGCTTTCACACTGAGGCGATGCGCTGGCGGGAGAGAAAAAAATCTCCTGTCAGCAGCATCTTTGGAGCGGTGAGAGGAGCAGCGTGTATACCACTCCTTCACCGCTCCTTCCCATTGAAAACAATGGGAAACCGCTGCAATACTGCTATAGAGGCGCATTGCGGGCGCTATTAACCCTTTATCGGCCACTAGCGGGGGTTAATACCGCACCGCTAGCGGCTGATTCCCGCAGCAATCCTGGCGGTATAGCGCCGCTATTTTTAGCGGCGTTATACCGCCACTGCGGCTCCCGCCTCAGTCTTAAAGGGGCCTTAAATGTAAAAATCATATATAATTTTTTTTTTTACTGTTTTTGCATGTAAAAAAAATATGTATGATTTTTACATTTAAGAGAGAAGTGTCAGAATTGGCCTGGGTGGCAAGTTGTTAAATAATAAATTAAACAAAATGCATACATACTAAATATACAGTTATCCTTTTAGCATCAGGAAAATTACATTTTTAACATAGTAAAAGCCTTCAGGGGAATAGGAAAAGGAGATTTATATATATATATATATATATATATATATATATATATATATATATATATATATATATATATAAATAATAAATCAAGTACAACAAATCTAGGTCTCTACGTCTCTTTGCGCCACCAGAAGCCCTTTGCTCTGGATTATTATAAATGACTTGTAAGTCCCTTTTGTTGCTGAGATATGGCAGATCTGTCAGTCAGACATCCAGAGGAGTGACAGCTCATCTCACACCTATGAAGTCCCGGAGTCGGGATAATTACTCCTGCCTGCGCACAATACACAGCGGAACCAACGTTTCTTAATAGCAATTGTTCTGAAGTTCTGTCAAATCAGCGCATATCGCTACAAGTACTGCTCTTTTTTTTCAACATGCATTAAGGTGAACTAAAATAAAAATAACTCAGTAACCAAAATTTATACAAGCTTTAACATTTTACTGTAATTTGTTTTTAATCTTCTTTTTTTATTTGTTTTATTGTTTTATTTACAGAACATGCAAAAACAGTAAGAGCCGGTTCACACTGGGGCGACTTGCGATCCGACTTCATGTCGCCTCAAGTCGTCCCAAGTCGCGCTGTAGAGAAAAACAATGGAAGTGAATGGGAGCGGTGTTAATACACACGACTCAAGGCGATCCGACTGCAGAAAAGGTTCCTGTACTACTTCAATCCGACTTGTAGGCGATTTGTACCCATTGATTTCAATGGAAGTCGCCTCAGAAGTCGGATCACTGTCTTAAAGCGGTTCTCCACCCTAAAGTGAAGTCCCGCTGATCAGAACCCTCCCCCCCCTCCGGTGTCACATTTGACACCTTTCAGGGGGAGGGGGGTGCGGATACCTGTCTAAAGACAGGTATTTGCACCCACTTCCGGCCCGGCATTCACGGGGCAAAAGACGGGCATTGCGTCACATCCCGTCGCCCCCCCCCCCCCGTTGTGTGCTGGGAACACTCGGCTCATAACATCGGGCTCATCCCTAATAGCCAAGAGGGCTGGAGTATAAGCCTGAGCAGCGGTGTTGCTAAAGAGCCAGGTGGCTCGGTATGTTCATTTGTGAGTATTGCTGTGAAGCTGAAACCCCTGCATGGGTGACCCTGGATGGACATATATTTCCTTTTATTTTATTCTTTTCCTTTCAATAAAAGTGAGCCAACAAGCCCTTAAACTGCACAAATGGCGTGGACTCAGCTCACTGGTAGGCTCCACATTAAGCTAAAACAACCCCCAATATTACGATAAATAATACAGTAATGTAAAAAGTAGGACAGCAAAGGTAAAGTGAAATTAAATAATATTTTATTAATGTTATGATAACAAATTCACATATGTTCTCACTGATTACACACTTTATTACTCCACGTCAGTCTTAGGTATGGGCCAGGAAGTATTAATTTTCAGTATTGATTAGGACTGGACAGGAATAGCATATCTATGTTTAAAATGTTTTGTGAGGCCTCATTGATCTGCTATGACAAGGTCAACTAGGCGGGTGACTCAAGATGGAGGAGCAAAGAGCAGCGGGCCTGTCCAGAGGGAATGGTGGCTGGTAGAAGGAACTTTGCCAAGGGCGAGAAACCAGTGAGGGTCAGAGGAGACGAGTGACAGGAGGAAAAAAAACACGGGATGTGCAATTCATCTGCTGCCTGCAGCGGAATCTTCCCCCCAGCTTGTCCGTTGTCCATCCCATACATCTGTTATAGATTATACAAAGAAGGAAAATAGGTCTCCTGGGCTTATTTAATAAGATGAAGAGCCATGCATACCATGTGTAGGTGGGGTGCAGTGTGATGCGGAGACAATAATTCAAACTGGCAGGTGCAATAGAACTTGTATTGAAGAAATGCAAAAACAGTTCACAACAAGTCCAGTGGGACAGCCACCCAGGCAGACACACTCACAGTCTACTGAGAGGGGCTGAATGCGGCCTGGCCATATGGTCCCAATCAAGTGTCGGTCTACAGAAGAGGCCTACGCTTACCCTCCCGAGTCCCATCAGGAACCTTTCACTAGCGCTGTTGTTACTGTCCCACACAGATGGGGTACCTGTCCCTACTCTGTCCACTCCCTAAAGAGCGCCATAACCTGGAAGCCAGGTACTTAAATGGGCTCTGCCTGACCCAAGATGGCTGCTTGAGTCACATGGGGTGACATCATACAATAGGATAGCTTCCACAGTGGGAGTGGATTGGGGACATTGGGTGGGAGCGGATGGGGGACATTGGATGGGAGTGGATTGGGGACATTGGGTGGGAGCAGATGGGGGACATTGGATGGGAGTGGATTGGAGACATTGGGTGGGAGCAGATGGGGAGAAAATGTGGTTGGGAGAAAATGTAAAAAAATTGGTAGAAGCAGATGGGGGACATTGGGTGGGATAGATTGGGGACATTATGGTGGAATCAGATGTGGGGCATTGGATGGGAGCGAATGTAAAAATATTGTGTAGGAGTGGATGGGGGACATTGGGTGGGAGCAGATTGGGAACATTGGTTAGAAGCAGATGTGAGACATTGAGTGGGAGAAGATGGGGAAGATTGGGTAGGAGTAGATGTGGGACATTGAGTTGGAGTGAATTGGGAACATTGTGTAGGAACAGATGGGGGACATTGGATGAAAGTGGATGGGGGACATTGGGTGGAAGTAGATGTGGGACATTGAGTAGGAGCGGATTGGGACTACTGTGCAGGAACAGATGGGGGACATTGGGTAGAAGTGGAAGGGGGACATTGGGTGGGAGTGGATGGGGGCTTTGGGTGGGAGTAGATTGGGGACATTGGGTGGAAGTAGATGTGAGACATTGGGTAGGAGCGGATTGGGGACATTGGGCAGAAGTGGAAGGGGGACATTGGGTGGGAGCAGATGGGGGCATTGGCCTGGGAGCAGATGGTGGACATTCGGTGGGAGTGGATGGGGGAACATTGGGTGGGAGCAGATGGGGACATTGAGTTGGAACAGATGAGGACATTGTGTGGAAAAAGATGGGGAACATTGGGTGGAAGTGGTTTGGGAATAAATGTGGAAAAATGGGTAGAAGCAGAAGGGGGTCATTGGGTGGAAGTAGATGTAGGATATTGGATAGGAGCGGATGGGGGATATTGGGTGGGAGTGGATTGGAAACATTTGGTGGAATCAGATGTGGAACATTGGATGGGAGTGAATGGGAAATATTGTGTAGGGAGTGGATGGGGGACATTGGGTGGGAGTGGATGGGGGACATTGGGTGGGAGTGGATGGGGGACATTGGGTGGGAATGGATGGGGGACATTGGGTGGGAGTGGATGGTGGACATTGGGTGGAAGTGGATGGGGAACATTGGGTGGGAGCAGATGGAGGACATTGAGTTGGAACAGATGAGGACATTGGATGGGAAAAGATGGGGAACATTGGGTGAAAGTGGTTTGGGAATAAATGTGGAAAATTGGGTAGAAGCAGAAGGGGGTCAGTGGGTGGAAGTAGATGTAGGATATTGGCTAGGAGTGTATGGGGGATATTGGGTGGGAGTGGATTGGAAACATTTGGTGGAATCAGATGTGGAACATTGGATGGGAGCGATGGGGGACATTGGGTGGGAGTGGATGGGGGACATTGGGTGGGAATGGATGGGGGACATTGGGTGGGAGTGGATGGGGGACATTGGGTGGGAGTGGATGGGGGACATTGGGTGGGAATGGATGGGGGACATTGGGTGGGAATGGATGGGGGACATTGGGTGGGAGTGGATGGGGGACATTGGGTGGGAGTGGATGGGGGACATTGGGTGGGAATGGATGGGGGACATTGGGTGGGAATGGATGGGGGACATTGGGTGGGAGTGGATGGGGAAAATTGGGTGGGAGTGGATGGGGGACATTGGGTGGGAATGGATGGGGGACATTGGGTGGGAATGGATGGGGGACATTGGGTGGGAGTGGATGGGGGACATTGGGTGGGAGTGGATGGGGAACATTGGGTGGGAGCAGATGGAGGACATTGAGTTGGAACAGATGAGGACATTGGGTGGGAAAAGATGGGGTAGTGGTTTGGGAACATTGGTTGGGAGTGAATGTGTAAAATTGTGTAGAAGCATATGGGGGTCATTGGGTGGGAGTAGATTGGGGACATTGGGTGGAAGTAGATGTAGGATATTGGGTAGGAGCGTATGGAGGATATTGGATGGGAGTGGATTGGGAACATTTGGTGGAATCAGATGTGGGACATTGGATGGGAGCGAATGGAAAACCGTGTGTAGGAGTGAATAGGGGACATTGAGTGGGAAACAACAAAAACCTGGGGAATGCCCAGGGAAAAACCAAGCCTACTTACCGACCAGCTTGCAGAAAACCAATTAACCTGTCTACAGTATGCATTAAAAACAGGGGTTCGTCCGCACGCATTTGCAAACGCATGCGTGAGCCACAGAGCCGCGCCAAGGCACCCTGTAATCTGTGGTCCTAACACTAAACAATGAGCGTCCCCACAGTGGAGGCACATGCATTTTAATGGATAGACAGGGGCAGGTGAACTGAAGGGAAGCCACCCCTCCTTTAAAGGTACAAGAGCACACCAAGCACCCAGCATGTAGCACAATGGTTGCAAAGGTGTTGGTGCACTGATGGACCAATATAAACACCACAGGTGAAGCATAAACATGTCCACTGCCTCCGTCTATAGCTGGCCATAACAGTAAGTAGCATTGGAAGGCTAAAGCAGATAACAGATCAGATGTGGGACATTGGATGGGAGCGAATGGAAAACCGTGTGTAGGAGTGAATAGGGGACATTGAGTGGGAGCAGATTGGGAACATTGGGTGGAAGCAGATGTGAACTTGGGTGGGAGTGAATGTGGAAAATTGGGTAGAAGCAGAAGGGGAACATTGGGCGGGAATGGGTTGGAGACATTGGATGAAAGCGGATGGAGGACATTGGGTGGAGGCAGATGTGGGAGATTCGTGGGGATAGATGGTGGAGATTGGATTGAAGTGGTTTGGAGACATTAGGTGGGAGTGGATAGGGGACATTGGATTAAAGTGGATGGTGGACATTGGGTGGGAGCAGATGGGGGACGTTGTGTGGAAGTGGATAGGGGACATTGGATAGAAGTGGATGGTGGAAGTGGATTAGGATTGGGTTGATGAGGTAATACATTGGATGTGAGCAGATTAGGGACATTGGGTGTGAGTGGAAGGGGGACATTGGGTGGGAATGGATGGGGGACATTGGGTGTGAGTGGAAGGGGGACATTGGGTGGGAATGGATGGGGGACATTGGGTAGGAATGGATGGGGGACATTGGGTGGGAGCATATTGGGAAATCTTGTGGGAGTGGATGGGGGCCATTGCATGGGAGCAGATGGGGGACACTGAGTGGGCAGTATGGGTTGGGCTTCAGATTTTGCCTGGAGATAAGCCTAATGCCGCGTACACACCATCGTTTTCTGCGATGGAAAAAAACGTCATTTTCAAAAACGTCAATTTAATTGACCGTGTGTGGGCAAAAACGTCGTTTTATGTCTTCTAAAAAACGACAGAAAAAAATTGAAGCATGCTTCAATTTTATGTGTCGTTTTTGGCCGACGTCGTTTTCTGTGTTCTAAACATTGACCGTGTGTACGTAAAAACGTCGATTTAAGCCCGCGCATGCTCAGAAGCAAGTTAGGAGACGGCAGCGCTCATTCATGTAAAACGACTGTTCAGAATGGAATCAGCACATTCGTTAAGGTGTTTTTCAGCTTATAGACAAGAAAACGAAATTTAAAGCACAGTCACTGAAAATCACGAATCGTATCTCACCAAACTTTTACTAACACGCAGCAACACGATATCAGCAAAAGAGGCCGTCTTCCGCATGGAAACGACCCTTTATAGTGACGTCGTGCGTGATTGACGGAACTGCGCTGTGCTAGAGCGTTGTGAAAAAGCGATGGTGTGTATGCTACGTCGTTGTTCAAATTGAAGTTTGAAAAATGACGTTTTTTTAAAGCACATAAAGCGTCGCATTTTTCCATCGCAGAAAACGATGGTGTGTACGCGGCATTAGTTTCCAATAAACCTGAAACTCATAAAAGTCAACATTCTTTTGTGCATAGTGATGAGTCTCAGCATAATGGTTGTGTCATCCAGTTATTCAGCCTGTAAATTAACCAGTCTCCATGACAACTCTATTTAGGACAAGATACATTTGCTGTAAGAACAACTTTGAAATTAATTCTGCAATCAGGTAACCGGGGAGCAAACAGTGAATGATCAATAATGTCACAACAGTTTGAATGGCAAAATAAAACACGAGCTACAGTAACAGATTTTGAATTCGATGTATGAATGTTTCCAGCTCACAGGCTGGCACAACTCTACACAATATGGGCTAGATTCACATACCTTTAGGCGGGCGTAGCGTATCTCCTATACGCTACGCCGCCGTAAATTTGAGAGGCGAGTATGGTATTCTCAAAGATTTTGACGCCAAATTTACGGAGCGTAGCGTATTAGGGCCGGCGTAAGCCCGCCTAATTCAAATGTTGAAGCTGTGGGCGTGTTTTATGTATATTAAGTGTGACCCCCACGTAAATGACGTTTCGATCGAACGGCGCCGTCCGTGGATGTATCCCAGTGCGCATGCTCCAAATGACGTCGGCAAATCGTCAATGCTTTCGACGTGAACGTAAATTACGACCAGCCCCATTCACGGGCGAGTTACGCAAACGACGTAAAATTTGGAAAATTCGACGCGGTTCCGACGTCCATACTTAACATTGGCTGCGCCATCTTTTTGGTGGTTTATCTTTACGCTTGAAAACCCCTTACGTAAACGGCGTATCTTTACTGCGACGGCCGGGCGTACGTTCGTGAATAGGCGTATCTAGCTGATTTACATATTCTAGGCGTAAATCAGCGTACACGCCCCTAGCGGCCAGCGTAAATATGCAGTTAAGATACGACGGCGTAGGAGACTTACGCCGGCCATATCTTAGCAACATTTAAGCGTATCTCAGTTTGAGCATACGCTTAAAGTTGCGACGGCGCGGATTCAGGCAGTATCAACTGATACGCCCGTCGTAAGTCTACCTGAATCTGGCCCAATATGTGTTTGCAACCAGAAAAAAACACGGGCCATAGAGGCGCCAGTATTTTTATTTTTTTTTATTTGAAAGATTCAGTGGCTTCTGATATCTCTCTGAGTTGAGGCCCGTACACACAATCCAATTTTATGGCCATAATTGTCCGACGGACGTGTTGTGTCGGATAATCCGACCGTGTGTATGCTCCATCAGACAATTGTTGGCTGAATTATCGACAACAAATGTTGGCTGTTCATGCTCACCAACTGTCTAGGGTGTCCATCTGCATGCCTCACTGTGCCTCACTTTGCCTCAATGGCCCAGATTCAAAGAGATTTGCTCTTTTTTTGTGGAGGCACAGGGCAACGATTTTGCCCTGCGCCCCCGCAAATTAGCGCCGCTGCCCTCGATTCACGGAGCAGTAGCTCCGTAAATTGCCAGTGCGCGCCGGCAAAATTGCCCGGCGTAAGCGCGCGCAATCTAAATGATCCCGCCGGGGGCGGGAATCATTTAAATTAGGCGCGTTCCCGCGCCGAGCGTAGAGCGCATGCTCCGTCGGGAAACTTTCCCGATGTGCATTGCGGCAAATGACGTCGCAAGGACGTCATTTGCTTCAAAGTGAACGTGAATGGCGTCCAGCGCCATTCACGAATCACTTACACAAACAACGTAAAATTTGAACGTCGCAACGCGGGAAGGGCGGGTATACTTTAGCATTGGCTGCCCCTACTACTAGAAGGGGCAGCCTTACGCTAAAGACGCGTACGGAAACTCTGTACCTTGCGTACGCAGGGCCCGCGCAACTTTGTGAATCGGTGTTAGTATGCAATTTGCATACTATACGCTGATCACAATGGGAGCGCCCCCTAGCGGTCAACGCAAGAATGCAGCCTAAAATCAGCGTGGCATAAGAGCCTTATGCCACGCAGATTTTAGGCTGCAGTCGGCGTTACAATGTTCCTGAATCAGGAGCATTCGTAACGCCGGAGCAAGTAAGCAATTGCGCTGCGTAACCTATGGTTACGCAGGCGCAATTGCTTACTGAATCTGGGCCACTGTGTTCATGTGCATGTCTCACTGTGCCCATGTCTCACTGTGCCCATGCCTCACTGTGCCCATGCCTCACTGTGCCCATGTCTCACTGTGCCCATGTCTCACTGTGCCCATGTCTCACTGTGCCCATGCCTCACTGTGTCCACGACTAGACTGACGTTTAACATGAGAGTCTATGGAATGGATGCCCGGGTTTGAAAAATCGGTGCTCCCCAATCGTAGGTCCCCCAGACAACAAACTTTGCACAATTGTAGAGGAGGAATTGGGCTATATGTGTGCCAAATTCCGGGTCCAGGGGACCTACGACCGGACAATACCAGGTCCCCAAATTCACCAGAGAAATGACCGTTTAACATGGGAGTCTATAGATGGGGTGCCCGGCTTTGAAAAATCAGTGCTCCCCTGCGGTAGGTCCCCCGGACAACAAACATTGCACACTTGTAGAGAAAGAGTTAGGCTACATGTGTGCAAAAGTCCGGGAAGATCAGGCACAAAAAAATGTGCTGAAAAACTCGGCTTATACTCGAGTATATACTGTAATTTAACATTAAATTGTAACATGTCTTGTGTAGCAATTATATCTGCTATTTTTTTTTTATTTTCTATATGTATTTCTTTTTATAATGAAAGCGGAGTTTAAGTGATAACATTTGTCATGGGCAATAATCAATATCTTTTATTTCCTCTGAAAACTTGCGCCCATCTCAGTATATTAACGTTTCCAGCCACAAGGTTATTGGAGGAAGAAAGATGAAGCAATTCCGTAATGTTCACCAATTACGCCGCGTCTCGGCTCACGGTGACTGCAGACCTGCTCTGACCTACATTATAACCACACAGAGAAGAAGAGGAGGTCAGGAAATGTTATTTGTACACTCAAAAGCCAATAAAAAAATAAATATATATATATTTAGTGCCTTGAAAAAGTATGCATACCCCTTGAAATGTAAATGTATTTTATTGGGATTTTATGTGATAGACCAACACACTAGTGTGTCACATAATTGTGAAGTGGAAGGAAAATGATACAAATAAATATGTGAAAAGTGTGGAGGGGGACATTTGTATGGCGCCCCCGGAGTCAATACTTTGTAGAACCCCCTTTCTCTGCAATTACAGCTGCAAGTCTTTTTGGGGGGGGTCTCTACCAGCTTTGCACATCTAGAGAGGGACAGTTCTCCCCATTCTTCTTCTTTGTAAAATATCTCAAGCTCTGGAAAAAATGTCATACCAGCCCCATATCATTATTATACCAGCCCAACAGCAAATGTCATTATTTAATTGTTCATTAACCACTTGCCGCCCGCCAATGACAGATTGACGTCGGCAAAGTGGTTGTAGAATCCTGACTGGACGTCATATGACGTCCTCAGGATTCTGAGCCGCTGCGCGCCCCCGGGGGCGCGCATCGCGGCGATCGTTGTTGCAGGGTGTCAGTCTGACACCCCGCAACACCGATCAAGGTAAAGAGTCTCTGACGGAGACTCTACCACGTGATCAGCCGTGTCCAATCACGGCTGATCACGATGTAAACGGGAAAATCCGGTAATCGGCTTTTCCTCACTCGCGTCTGTCAGTAGAGGAGAGCCGATCGGCTGCTCCTGTGACAGGGGGGGGGTTTGTGCTGATCGATCATCAGCACAGCCCCCCCGAGGATGCCCACTGGACCACCAGGGATGCCCACTGGACCACCAGGGATGGCCATATAGACCACCAGAAATTAAAAAAAATAAAAATAAAGGATGCCACCCTAGACCACCAGGGATGAGGAGGACACAGAAAATGGATGCCAATCAGTAACGCAATGAATGCCAATCAGTGCCCACAATGGCACTGATTGGCAGGCATTGTTTGGCACTGATTGGCATCCATTAGTACAACACATACAATAGTGCCCATCTATGCCCATCCGTGACACCTATCAGTGCCCATCCATGCCGCTTATCGGTGCCCATCCATGCCGCCTATCCATGCCCATCCGTGCCGCCTATCCGTGCCTGTCCGTGCCGACTATCCGTGCCGCCTATCTGTGCCCATCTGTGCCACCTATCCGTGCCCATGCGTGCCGCCTATCCTAGCCCATCCATGCCGCCTATCAGTGCCCATCCGTGCCGCCCATCAGTGCTGCAAATAAGTGCCCATCAATGCCACCACATCAGTGCCACCTCATCGGTGCCCATCAGTGCCGCCTTATCAGTGCCCGTCAGTGCAGTACCATCAGTGCCCATCAGTGAAGGAGAAAACGTACTTATTTACAATGTTTTATAACAGAAACAAAAAAAATGATTTTTTTCTAAATTTTCAGGTTTTTTTTTTTGCAGAAAATAAAAACCGCAGAGGTGATCAAATACCACCAAAAGAAAGCTCTATGCGTGGGTACAAAATGATACAAATTTAGTTTGGGTACAGTGTAGCACGACCGCGCAATTGTCATTCAAAGTGCAACAGCACTGAAAGCTAAAAATTGGTCTGGGCAGGAAGGTGTATAAGTGCCCGCTATGGAAGTGGTTAAAGGGAAAACCACACATTTTAAAGCACAGAGACCACCTTCCACAGGAATAATACACTAAGGTAAGAGGTGTGGGGGGGGGGGGTACTGATACTGTATAAGGGGGAAACCTTTATATCAGTACTCCCTTACATTATTGTATTCACTCCCGCCTTACATCAGGGACCCCCCCCCCCCCTCAGACTGGCCTGGCGGTGCTGTTACTGACCTCCCCTCGGATGCACCTTGCAGGGCTCAGTCAGTCAGCTCCAGGATGGCGGCTCTGGTTTTATCCTACAGTCTCCTCTCCACAGTCTCAGACTCCCTCAGAGACTGCAGACATGATACAGGAGATCAATACAGCCTCACCAGTGCCCATAAAATGCAGCCTCACTGCGCCCATCTAAGCAGAATCACTGTGCCCCGCTGCAGCCTCACTGTGCCCATCAATGCAGTATCACTGTGCCCATTTGCAGCCTCACTGTGCCATCAATGCAGCATCACTGTGCCAATTTGTAGCCTCACTGTGCCCATTTTCAGCCTCACCGTGCACATCTGCAGCCTCGTCAGTGCCAATCAATGCAGCCTCACCATGCATATCTAGGCAGCTTCACTGTGGCAATTTGCAGCCTCATCAGTGCCCATCTAAGCAATCTCCCTGTGCCCATCTGCAGCCTCACTGTGCCTATCTAAGCAATCTAACTGTGCCCATTTTCAGCCTCACTGTACCCATTTGCAGCCTCACTTTGCCCATATGCTGCCTCAATGTGCCCATCTAAGCAGTATCACTGTGCCCCTCTGCAGCCTCGCTGTGCCCATCAATGCAGCATCCCTGTGCCCATTTGCAGCCTCACTGTGCCCATCTGCAGCCTCGTCCGTGCCCATCAATGCAATCTCACTGTGCCCATCTAGGCAGCCTATCTGTGCCCATCTAAGCAGCCTCAGTGTGCCCATCTGCAGCTTTACTGTGCCAATTTGCAGCCTCACTGTGTCCATCTAAGCAGCATCACTGTGTCCATTTGCAGCTTTACTGTGCCCATTTGCACCCTCACTGTGCCCATCTGCAGCCTCGTCAGTGCCCATCAATGCAGTCTCACTGTGCCCATCAAGGCAGTATCACTGTGCCCATTTGCAGCCTAACTGTGCCCATCTAAGCAGCCTCACTGTGTCCATCTGCAGCTTTACTGTGCCAATTTGCAGCCTAACTGTGCCCATCTAAGCAGCATCACTGTGCCCATCTGCAGCCTCACTGTGCCTCAATTACACACAGCTGTATATATATCATGCTGTGTTAAAGAGCTGGGGTCTGAACTGTTCAGCGGCCGTCCACTCACTGTAACAAAGCTACTGTGTTCAATGGTGATAGAATCAGTGTTCCGTCTATCAAGATCTAGGAGGAGGGGCTTTGTTACAGTGAGTGGACGGCCGCCAAACAGTTCAGACCCCAGCCCTATAACACAGCGGGAGATGCATAGCGCTGTGTGCGACTACAAAAGCGGTGGGAGGGAGAGGAGAGGAGGCACTTGGATCGGCCCTGGGCGCTGCTGCACCTGCGGTTTAAAGCGGCCCCAGGGCAGGCAGCCTACCGGGATATTTCCCGGTATCCCGGTAGGCCAGTCCGGCCCTGTTGCTGAGTAATCTGTTTCTACAATACGGTGTCATTGCTGAGTAATATACTGCTGCAATACTGTGCCTTACTAAGTGTATATTGCAACTGTGTGAACATCCTACAGTTTGTTGCTTGAATGGCAGTGCCTACTACAGTTATTGGCCCAGATTCACAGAGAGCAAGGCTCACATTACGCCGCCGTAGAGTAAACACCGTACGCCAGGCCAACGTAGCGCGGATGGGCAAGCATTGCATTCAGCAAGCCAGTGCTCCCAACGCTGCGCCAGCGTGGCGTAGGATTCGAATGCGTACGCCGGCGTAGGTGGAAGTGGGCGTGACCCCATGCAAATGATGGGCTGAGCGCCAGACAGGTACGTATCACGAACTGCGCATGTGCCGTGACGTGGACGCATACACAGCACCCCCCCTGCGCCTGCTCACAACCACGCCGGAACAACTGCCTAAGCTATGTCGGATCACGTGTATGCCGTGAATATAACGTACGCCCAGCCAGACACACATCCAACGCACAATACGCCGGCTTGTGTTCCCTGGTGCAGACCTGTGCATGTCTGTTGCCGGGTTGCACCTCCTTTATAGGGAATAACTTTACGCCGGACGTACAACTTACGCGCATCTCGCGTAGCATGCGTCGGGCACACGCACGTTCGTGAATCGCCGTATTTCCCTCATTTGCATGTTTGAATGGCTAATCAATGGGAGCGGCACCATGCTCCCAGCCCATATGTGCGCCCACCCTACGTCGGCGTGTGCAAGCTACATCGGCGGGGTGAAGCCTGTTTTTAGGCGCATGTTGGTTCGTGGGTCTGCCGCACACATACGCCGGGGCACATTTGCACTTACGTCAGCGTAACGTGCTATATGTCGGCGTAAATCTGCAAATATCTGTACAACTTCCTGGGCTGTGTGTCTCTCCCAGAATTGGTTCCCCAGCTCCAGGCTCATAATTAAAACAGATGGATAGCCTAGCAAAAAATCAGATAGTGTATAATAAATAAAAGACAAGTAATTACTGGAACTCAGTCTAAATAATATTGTTCCTTCACTGTCCTGAGCAAGAATGTAGGTAACTGCCTGCAGGGAACCCAAATATCCACTTTCCTGTCTGCGCTATAGCCGAATGACGGCTACAGCGTGGACCCGAATTTCCGGGAGGCCGTCAATAGACGTCCTCCCCTTTGCACGTGCCCTCGGCAGGGCGCGCGTGGCGTGCGCTGTGATCACCAAGTCACTGAGACTCGGGTGATATCACAGATCCGAGTAAGGGGCCGGTCCCGGCTCCATACCATGTGATCAGCTGTCAGCCAATGACAGCTGATCACGTGATATAAACAAAGCTCGGTAATATATTTTATTTTTCCCTGCGCTGCGCTGACAGCGCGAGTCGAAAAAAAAAGCCGATCACCAGCTTATGTGCAAAGGACATCGGTCCCGCAGAGGAAGGAGGCAAAATCTGCCTCATCTGTGCCCACAATTACCACCTGCCAGTGCCCACAATGCCCACCAGTACCACTTATCAATGTCCATGAGTGCCACCTATCAATGCCCATGATTGCCACCTATCAATGCCCACCAGTGGTACCAATCAGTGCCTCATCAGTACCACCTAGCAGTGCTGCCTATCAGTGTAATCTACGAGTGCTGATCAGTGCCCATCATTGCCACCCATCAGTTCCCACCACTGCCACCTAGCAGTGCCCATCACTGCCACCCATTAGTGTCCATCACTGCCACCTCATTGCCCACCAGTGCCACCTATCAATGCCCTTCAGTGCCATCCATCAGTGCCACCTCTCAGTGTCACCTCTCAGTGCCACCTATCAGTGCCCACCCTTGCCACATATCAGTGCCCACCCTTGCCACCTATCAGTGCCCACCACTGCCACCCATAAGTGCCCACCACTGCCACCCATCAGTGCCACCTCAGTGCCCACCAGTGCCACCTATCAATGCCCTTCAGTGCCACCCATCAGTGCCACCTCTCAGTGTCACCTCTCAGTGCCCACCAGTGCCACCTATCAATGCCCTTCAGTGCCACCTCTCAGTGTCACCTCTCAGTTCCCACCAGTGCCACCTATCAGTGCCCACCGTTGCCACCTATCAGTGCCCACCCTTGCCACCTATCAGTGCCCATCACTGCCACCTATCAGTGCCACCTCAGTGCCCACCAGTGCCACCTATCAATGCCCTTCAGTGCCACCTATCAGTGCTCACCCTTGCCACCTTATCGGTGCCCATAAGTGCAGCCTCATTAGTGTACATCAATAAAGGAGAAAAATTACCTGATTGCAAAATGTTATAACAAAATATAAAACAATTTTATTTTTATTTTTTTAATTCTGTCTTTTTAAATTTTTTCAACAAAAAATAAAAACCGCAGAGGTGATCAAATGCCACCAAAAGAAATCTCTATGTGTGGGGAAAAAATGATAAAAATGTCATATGTGTGCAGCGTTGTATGACCGCGCAATTGTCATTCAAAGTGCGTCAGCGCTGAAAGCTGAAAATTGGGCCTGGGCAGGAAGGGGGTATAAGTGCCCGGTAAGCAAGCGGTTAATAAAAGCTCACCACAAATATACAAACCCCCATATACTATCACCTTGAATGGTGGATTTATATTTTGGGGGGGGTCAGGTGTGAGAACACCGCGATCCCCACATACGCCCCGATAGTCGGCATCTCTGCTCACGGATCCTGGAATAACCTCCTTCATACCCGCCGCCGCCTGGCACATCTGCCGCAGACAGAACGGAAGCCCCTGGTGACACCAAGCATATGTTTCCTGTACGCTATGTACATCCAATAAGACTGATCATCACAACGCCAACGCACACAGCAGATCCGCACGTCTCCCGCAGCAGGGTGCCATTCGCTCTCTATCACTTGCAGGGGGAAAAAAATATCAGCTTTTGTTCAAATTCCGTAAATCATTTCTACAGCAGGTATTGTGCAACCTAACGTGGATCTGAACTCGAAAAAAATAAAGGTGAGCAGATTTTTTTTTTTAAGGTAGAAGAAACTTTTGTCAAAAATACTTTTACCTGTTGGCTGGGAATTATTTTAAAGCAACTTCAGGCGAAATAACAAAATAAAAAATAATTTTGCTCGTTAGATTTTTGTTGCAACCACACCTGAACTCTTCCTGAACCGACCTCTGGCTTGCTCGTTAAAGCGGAGGGTTCACCCAAAAATAAATGTTTTAACATTATATTCAGCCGAGTTGTCCTAATGACAATCGGCAGTTTTTTGTTTTTTTTTCCCCGTACATACCGTATTTTCACCGCCGCTTCCGGGTATGTCTTGTGCGGGACTGGGCGTTCCTATTTGATTGACAGGCTTTCGACCGTCGCATACAGCGCATCAGGAGTTGCCGAAAGAAGCCGAACGTTGGTGCGGCTCTATACGGCGCCTGCGCACCAACGTTCGGCTTCTTTCGGCAACTCGTGATGCACAGTATGCGATGGTCGGAAACCTGTCAATCAGATAGGAACGCCCAGTCCCGCAGAAGACATACCCGGAAACGGCGGTGAAAATACGGTATGTACGGGGAAAAAAAAAAAAAAAAACAGTCGATGTTAAAAATTTATTTTTTGGGTGAACCTCCACTTTAACCAAGTCTCTGGCACATGGAAGGCAGGAAGGGTCACTATGGCACATGGAAGGCAGGAAGGGATCACTATGGCATATGGAAGGCAGCATGGATCACTATGGCACATGGAAGGCAGGAAGGGATCACTATGGCATATGGAAGGCAGCATGGATCACTATGGCACATGGAAGGCAGGAAGGGTCACTATGGCACTATCGTCACTTTACTGAGTGCAGGTGGGTGCAGAGTGCAGGTAAGTGGTGGGTGCAGGGGAGTACAGAGGGCAGGTGGGCAGTGGGTGCAGTTGGGTACAGCGTGCAGGTGGGTGGTGGGTGCAGATGGGTGGTGGGGGCAGGGTGCAGGTGGGCAGTGTGTGCAGCGTGCAGGT
Organism: Rana temporaria; assembly: GCF_905171775.1. Taxonomy (NCBI): domain Eukaryota; kingdom Metazoa; phylum Chordata; class Amphibia; order Anura; family Ranidae; genus Rana; species Rana temporaria. The sequence goes on from NC_053494.1 coordinate 215,121,510, forward strand.
GGGCAGTGGGTGTAGGTGGGTGCAGTTGGGTACAGCGTACAGGTGGGTGCAGAGTGCAGGTTGGTGGTGGGTGCAGAGTGCATGTCAGTGGTGGGTGCAGGGGAGTACAGAGGGCAGGGTGCAGGTGGGCAGTGGGTGCAGGTGGGCAGTGGGTGCAGTTGGGTACAGTGTGCAGGTGGGTGGTGGGTGCAGATGGGTGGTGGGTGCAGGGGAGTACAGGGGGCAGGGTGCAGGTGGGCAGTGGGTGCAGCGTGCAGGTGGGCAGTGGGTGTAGGTGGGTGCAGTTGGGTACAGCGTACAGGTGGGTGCAGAGTGCAGGTTGGTGGTGGGTGCAGAGTGCATGTCAGTGGTGGGTGCAGGGGAGTACAGAGGGCAGGGTGCAGGTGGGCAGTGGGTGCAGGTGGGCAGTGGGTGCAGTTGGGTACAGTGTGCAGGTGGGTGGTGGGTGCAGATGGGTGGTGGGTGCAGGGGAGTACAGGGGGCAGGGTGCAGGTGGGCAGTGGGTGCAGCGTGCAGGTGGGCAGTGGGTGTAGGTGGGTGCAGTTGGGTACAGCGTACAGGTGGGTGCAGAGTGCAGGTTGGTGGTGGGTGCAGAGTGCATGTCAGTGGTGGGTGCAGGGGAGTACAGAGGGCAGGGTGCAGGTGGGCAGTGGGTGCAGGTGGGCAGTGGGTGCAGTTGGGTACAGTGTGCAGGTGGGTGGTGGGTGCAGATGGGTGGTGGGTGCAGGGGAGTACAGGGTGCAGGTGGGCAGTGGGTGCAGCGTGCAGGTGGGCAGTGGGTGTAGGTGGGTGCAGTTGGGTACAGCGTACAGGTGGGTGAAGAGTGCAGGTCAGTGGTGGGTGCATGGGAGTACAGAGGGCAGGGTGCAGGTAGGCAGTGGGTGCAGGTTGGTGCAGTTGGGTACAGCGTGAAGGTGGGTGCAGGTGGGTGGTGGATACAGGTGGGTGGTGGATACAGGAATGTCTTCCATCTCCCAGCACAGACACCCTGTGGCTGGAGAGGGTGGGCGGATGCCAGGCTTCTGTATTTAGATGTAACACAGCAATGTGCTTCTGTCCAGTCGGATTCTCGACACCCGCCCGCACTCCCGCAGTATCGCTCCCTGCCGTTTGTCACACTAGAGCCGGTGATGGAAAGCTTTTCCTAGGCAGAATTGGCACACTTTATAACTCACCCCTCCGAACACAGACCTCAGATACAGCGCGGCTCAATTCAGTGAGAGAGCTGCCCCTCCTCTCAGGCTCCTCCTCATGACCTGTGAGACATGACAGAGCCGGGGAGGAGCCACCTAGGAAAAGCTTTCCCCGCTCTCCACCCCTCTAAGCAATTACAATGATCTCCGCTGTCTCCCCACCCCTTCTCAGCCCCGCACTCTCCACCCCCTCTCTGCACCCGCTCTCCACCCCCTCTCTGCACCCGCTCTCCACCCCCTCTCTGCACCCGCTCTCCACCCCCTCTCTGCACCCGCTCTCCACCCCCTCTCTACACCCGCTCTCCGCCCCCTCTCGTCGCTTAAGGAAAAAAATAAGTATCGGCAGAAGCATCGGGAGCATTTGCGCGAGTACAAGTACTCGCGCAAATGCTCAGTATTGGTCCCGATACTGATACTAGTATCGGTATCGGGATAACCCTATTAATTATAAAAGAAGACTGTAATATCCACAATCTCCCCCATGGTAACAGAAATCTCCCCCACTGTAACAGACATCTCCCCCACTGTAACAGACATCTCCCCCCACTGTAACAGACATCTCCCCCACTGTAACAGACATCTCCCCCACTGTAACAGACATCTCCCCCCACTGTAACAGACATCTCCCCCACTGTAACAGACATCTCCCCCCACTGTAACAGACATCTCCCCCACTGTAACAGACATCTCCCCCCACTGTAACAGACATCTCCCCCCACTGTAACAGACATCTCCCCCACTGTAACAGATATCTCCCCCACTGTAACAGACATCTCCCCCCACTGTAACAGACATCTCCCCCACTGTAACAGACATCTCCCCCCACTGTAACAGACATCTCCCCCACTGTAACAGACATCTCCCCCACTGTAACAGACATCTCCCCCCACTGTAACAGACATCTCCCCCACTGTAACAGACATCTCCCCCCACTGTAACAGACATCTCCCCCACTGTAACAGACATCTCCCCCCACTGTAACAGACATCTCCCCCCACTGTAACAGACATCTCCCCCACTGTAACAGATATCTCCCCCACTGTAACAGACATCTCCCCCCTCTGTAACAGACATCTCCCCCACTGTAACATACATCTCCCCCACTGTAACAGACATCTCCCCCACTGTAACAGACATCTCCCCCCACTGTAACAGACATCTCCCCCACTGTAACAGACATCTCCCCCCACTGTAACAGACATCTCCCCCACTGTAACAGACATCTCCCCCACTGTAACAGACATCTCCCCCCAATGTAACAGACATCTCCCCCACTGTAACAGACATCTCCCCCCACTGTAACAGACATCTCCCCCACTGTAACAGACATCTCCCCCCACTGTAACAGACATCTCCCCCACTGTAACAGACATCTCCCCCCACTGTAACAGACATCTCCCCCACTGTAACAGACATCTCCCCCACTGTAACAGACATCTCCCCCACTGTAACAGACATCTCCCCCAATGTAACAGACATCTCCCCCACTGTAACAGACATCTCCCCCCAATGTAACAGACATCTCCCCCACTGTAACAGACATCTCCCCCACTGTAACAGACATCTCCCCCACTGTAACAGACATCTCCCCCACTGTAACAGACATCTCCCCCCAATGTAACAGACATCTCCCCCACTGTAACAGACATCTCCCCCCACTGTAACAGACATCTCCCCCACTGTAACAGACATCTCCCCCCACTGTAACAGACATCTCCCCCACTGTAACAGACATCTCCCCCCACTGTAACAGACATCTCCCCCACTGTAACAGACATCTCCCCCACTGTAACATACATCTCCCCCACTGTAACAGACATCTCCCCCACTGTAACAGACATCTCCCCCACTGTAACAGACATCTCCCCCCACTGTAACAGACATCTCCCCCCACTGTAACAGACATCTCCCCCCACTGTAACAGACATCTCCCCCACTGTAACAGACATCTCCCCCCACTGTAACAGACATCTCCCCCCACTGTAACAGACATCTCCCCCACTGTAACAGACATCTCCCCCCACTGTAACAGACATCTCCCCCCACTGTAACAGACATCTCCCCCCACTGTAACAGACATCTCCCCCCACTGTAACAGACATCTCCCCCTCTGTAACAGACATCTCCCCCTCTGTAACAGACATCTCCCCCACTGTAACAGACATCTCCCCCCACTGTAACAGACATCTCCCCACTGTAACAGACATCTCCCCCTCTGTAACAGACATCTCCCCCACTGTAACAGACATCCCCCCCCCACTGTAACAGACATCTCCCCCAACTGTAACAGACATCTCCCCCCACTGTAACAGACATCTCCCCCCACTGTAACAGACATCTCCCCCCACTGTAACAGACATCTCCCCCCACTGTAACAGACATCTCCCCCCACTGTAACAGACATCTCCCCCACTGTAACAGACATCTCCCCCAACTGTAACAGACATCTCCCCCACTGTAACAGACATCTCCCCCCAATGTAACAGACATCTCCCCCACTGTAACAGACATCTCCCCCCAATGTAACAGACATCTCCCCCCACTGTAACAGACATCTCCCCCCACTGTAACAGACATCTCCCCCAACTGTAACAGACATCTCCCCCAACTGTAACAGACATCTCCCCCACTGTAACAGACATCTCCCCCACTGTAACAGACATCTCCCCCACTGTAACAGACATCTCCCCCACTGTAACAGACATCTCCCCCCACTGTAACAGACATCTCCCCCCACTGTAACAGACATCTCCCCCCACTGTAACAGACATCTCCCCCCACTGTAACAGACATCTCCCCCACTGTAACAGACATCTCCCCCCACTGTAACAGACATCTCCCCCCACTGTAACGGACATCTCCCCCTACTGTAACAGACATCTCCCCCTACTGTAACAGACATCTCCCCCAACTGTAACAGACATCTCCCCCACTGTAACAGACATCTCCCCCACTGTAACAGACATCTCCCCCACTGTAATAGACATCTCCCCCCACTGTAACAGACATCTCCCCCACTGTAACATACATCTCCCCCACTGTAACAGACATCTCCCCCCACTTAATAGACATCTCCCCCCACTGTAACATACATCTCCCCCACTTAATAGACATCTCCCCCCACTGTAACAGACATCTCCCCCACTGTAACAGACATCTCCCCCACTGTAACAGACATCTCCCCCCACTTAATAGACATCTCCCCCCACTTAATAGACATCTCCCCCCACTGTAACAGACATCTCCCCCACTGTAACATACATCTCCCCCACTGTAACAGACATCTCCCCCCACTTAATAGACATCTCCCCCACTGTAACAGACATCTCCCCCCACTTAATAGACATCTCCCCCCACTGTAACAGACATCTCCCCCACTGTAACAGACATCTCCCCCACTGTAACAGACATCTCCCCCCACTTAATAGACATCTCCCCCCACTGTAACGGACATCTCCCCCCACTGTAACAGACATCTCCCCCCACTGTAACAGACATCTCCCCCCACTGTAACAGACATCTCCCCCCCCACTGTAACAGACATCTCCCCCCCCACTGTAACAGACATCTCCCCCACTGTAATAGACATCTCCCCCACTGTAACAGACATCTCCCCCACTTAATAGACATCTCCCCCCACTGTAACAGACATCTCCCCCACTTAATAGACATCTCCCCCCACTGTAACAGACATCTCCCCCAGCAGACATACCAGAATAGAAGTCGGCAGACCCCCTCCGTCTTGGATCCACAAGCAGTTGAGGGGTGATGACGTCAGCACGCCACTCTAGGAGCTCACCTAGGCCGCCGTCGGGTGGACCAAGATGGCCGCTGCTCCGGAGCTAGGCCGGAGCCACGACCCTTCCTATGGGCGAGGCAGCGGAGACCTAGAAGCCGGCGGAGAGGTGAGTAACCGATCAGAATAATTTTGATCGATCAAAAAAATTAACGATTAATCAAAGGATCATAATCAGAATCAGAATTTCCGCAGCCCTAAAAAAAAACAAAAAAAAAAACAATTTTTGCTTTAGAAAAACTTTAATAAACTTTTGTAAAACAAGATGTTTGCTTTAACATAGGAGCTCTTCACATTTTTTTTGTGTGCTTTTTATAGCATTGAATTCATCACTTATAATCATTTGTCATCTCTCAAAGTGACATCACTCTCAATAAAGCTTTTTCAAGCTACAAGAAAAAGTAGGCGGACAGGAGGCCTCCTGATTACAGCTGACAGAATTCTGCTGCCTGGTGACAGCTTGCAGATAAAAAGACAGCAAATCTGTCAGTTGGATGTCTGATTCCCCCATGAAGAACTGACTACCAATACAGTAAATGGTTTCCTTAGCAAAATACAAAGCAGACCCCGAAGTCTACAGGAAGAATGACAATAGAACTGGCATGGAGATCCCCCGCAAAATGCATACCAGACCCTTTGAGTCTAGTATTGATTTTAACTACTTGCCGACCATCTCACGCAGGCCCGTCGCTACAGGACAGGCAAAACAAACAATTGCTTGGGGCCCCGAGCAGGCCTGGGGCCCCCCAACTTCCCCTTCCCAGGATGTAGCGTGGCCGAGCTCCTCTTCCTTCCACCTGGAGTCCTGTCAGTCCAGCCGGGTACCGTGCGTGGTACAGGAGATTCAGTTTCCTGTTCCCGGCCGGACTGACAGGAAGTGCACACTGAGTGCTCACTTCCTTTCAGTCCAGCCGGGAAGACAGGAAACTGAATCTCCTGTACCGCACGGTACCCAGCCCGGCCCGGGCACTATCTGATAGGGGACTGGGGAAGAGGCATGGGGAAGAGGAGATCGGCCACGCTACAGCGGCAGCCTACAGGGAAGAAGGGGAGGTAAAAATAGAAAAAAAATTGTATAGCGTTAACGTAGGCATGCGGGGGGGGGGTGCTTGGGGGCCCCCATTTTGCTTGGGGCCCCCAAATTCCTTCAAACGGCCCTGATCTCACGTATAAGTATGGCGGCAGATTGGCTCTCCTGTGCCGGATCAAATACAGTGCCTTGAAAAAGTATTCATACCCCTTGAGATTTTGGCCATGTTACAACCAAACACGTAAATGTATTTTACTGAGATTTTATTTTATAGACCAACACAAAGTGGCACATAGTTGTGAAGTGAAAGGAAAATGATAAATGCTTTTCAAAATTGTTTACAAATAAATATGTGAAAAGTGTGTGGGGGGACATTTGTTTTTAGCCCCCTTTACTCTGATACCCCTCACTAAAATCTAGTGGAACCAATTGCCTTCAGAAGTCACCTAATTGTTAAATAGAGTCCACCTGTGTGTAATTTAATCTCAGTATAAATACAGCTGTTCTGTGAAGCCCTCTGTGGTTTGTTAGAGAACCTTAGTGGACAAACAGTACCATAAAGGCCAAGGAACACACCGGACAGTTCAGGGATAAAGTTGTGGAGAGGGTTAGGTTATAAAAAATTTCCCAAGCTTTGAACATCTCACGGAGCTTCTGTTCAATCCATCATCGGAAAATGGAAAGAGTACGGCACAACTGCAAGCCTACCAAGACATGGCCATCCACCTAAACTGACCGGGCCAGGCAAGGAGAGCATTCATCAGAGAAGCAGCCAAGAGTCCCATGGTAACTCTGGAGGAGCTGAAGAGATCCACAGCTCAGGTGGAAGAATCTGTCCAGTCGTGCTCTCCACCATCTGCCCTTTATGGAAGAGTGGCAAGAAGAAAGACATTGTTGAAAGAAAGCCATAAGAAGTCCTGTTTGCAGTTTGTGAGAAGCCATGTGGGGGACACAGCAAACATGTGGAAGAAGGTGCTCTGGTCACATGAGACCAAAATTTATCTTTTTTGGCCTAAAAGCAAAACGCTATGTGTGGGGGAAAACTAACACTGCACATCACCCTGAACACACCATCCCCACCGTGAAACATGGTGGTGGCAGTATTATGTTTTGGGGATGTTTTTCTTCAGCAGGGACAGGGAGGCTGGTCAGAGTTGATGGGAAGATGGATGGAGCCAAATACAGGACAATCTTAGCTCCCTTGTCAATACTTTCTAGCTCCCTTGTCTCCTCCCAAGACGACCTTCTACTCTCTAGCTCCCTTATCTTCTCCCAAGACCTTCAACTCTCTAGCTCCCTTGTCTTCTCCCAAGACAACCTTCTACTCTCTAGCTCCCTTATCTTCTCCCAAGACCTTCTACTCTCTAGCTACATTGTCTCCTCCCAATACCTTCTACTCTCTAGCTCCCTTGTCTTCTCCCAAGACCTTCTACTCTCTAGCTACATTGTCTCCTCCCAAGACCTTCTACTCTCTAGCTACATTGTCTCCTCCCAAGACCTTCTACTCTCTAGCTCACCTGTCTCCTCCCAAGACCTTCTACTCTCTAGCTCCCTTGTCTCCTCCCAAGACCTTCTACTCTCTAGCTCACTTGTCTCCTCCCAAGACGACCTTCTACTCTCTAGCTCCCTTGTCTCCTCTCAAGACCTTCTACTCTCTACCTCCCTTGTCTTCTCCCAATACCTACTGTCTAGCTCCCTTGTCTCCTCCCAAGACCTTCTACTTTCTAGCTCCCTTGTCTCCTTCCAAGATGACCTTCTACTCTCTAGCCCCCTTGTCTCCTCCCAAGACGACCTTCTTTTCTTTAGCTCCCTTGTCTCCTCCCAAGACCTTCTACTCTCTAACTTCCTTGTCTCCTCCCAAGACCTTCTACTCTCTAGCTCCCCTGTCTCCTCCCAAGACATTCTACTCTCTATCTCCCTTGTCTCCTCCCAAGACCTTTTACTCTCTAGCTCCCTTGTCTTCTCCCAAGACCTTCTACTCTCTAGCTCCCTTGTCTCCTCCCAAGACCTTCTACTCTCTAGCTCCCTTGTCTCCTCCCAAGACCTTCTACTCTCTAGCTCTCTTGTCTCCTCCCAAGACCTTCTATTCTCTAGCTTCCTTGTCTCCTCCCCCATGCTCCTCTCCAGGACTTCTCCAGAGCCTCTCCCATCCTCTGGAAATCTTTACCTCAATCTGTCCAGTTATCTCCTACTCTGTCCACTTTTAGGTGATTTTACAGATATAATTTTACAGATATAAAGATGTTTCTTGAAGTTTGTATTGTATGTAGCCTTCTCCACTGAGCTAGCTGGCGCAAAGCTAATACTTAGCTTCTATCCCTATAGTCACTAGCTATCTTTGAGATTGGGGGGGGGGGAGCCTCCAGGCACAGTTTGCTCCCAATAGGAGTGTCTGAGGTCTTCTCCCCATGATCCTGTACCAAAGTCTGTGTAGTAGGACGGGTCCTTTAGAATGAAAGTGTCAGTCAGTGGTCGACTAACCTGTTCCATCATGACCCTGAATTGCCATACCGTAATGTGATTTATTGTCTGTAAGGATTGTACTTATTGGCCCAGATTCAGTAAGAATCTGCGCCTTTCTTACGCAGGCACAGGGCAGCGTTTTTGCCCTGCACCCGCGCAAATTTTCTGCACTGCCCGCGATTCACGGAGCAGAAGCTCCGTAAATTGCGGGGGCGCTGTGTTAACTTGCCTGGCGTAAGGGCGTCTAATGTAAATGATCCCGCCGGGGGCGGGAATCATTTAAATTAGGCGCGCTCCCGCGCCGAGCGTAGAGCGCATGCTCCGTCGGGAAACTTTCCCGACGTGCAATGCGGCAAATGACGTCGCAAGGACGTCATTTGCTTCAAAGTGAACGTGAATGGCGTCCAGCGCCATTCACGATACACTTACGCAAACGACGTAAAATTTGAATGTCGCGACGCGTGAACGTGGCCATCCTATAGCATTGGCTGCGCCTGCAATTAGGATGTGTAACGTTACGCGAAACCCGACATACGCAAATTACGCAAGTTTGTGAATCGGTGTTAGTATGCAATTTGCATACTATACACAGATCACAATGGGAGCGCCCCCTAGCGGTTTTCGCTAGAATGCAGCCTAAAATCTGCGTGTCATAAGAGCCTTATGCCGCGCAGATTTTAGGCTGCAGTCGGCGTAGCGATGTTCCTGAATCAGGAGCATTCGCTACGCCGGAGCAAGTAAGCAATTGCGCCGTGTAACCTATGGTTACACGGGCGCAATTGCTTCTTGAATCTGGCCCATTGTTTATTCTTTTTGGGGGGTTTTAAAAAATCACTAAAAATCTTTGAAAGGAAACATTTTTATTACATTCTGGTGTGGCGCCCCCTGTTCTTACCTCTTCCTCTACATCCCTTTCAAATGTCAGCCTTGGAATAGTCCCAACTCTGTTTTGCAAATCCAGAGTTAAACTCTGTGATAAATAAATAGTTTGAACACTGCAGGTAGTTATGGATTTGCCAGCGGCAAGTATCATTATTTATCCATGAATTGGTAATGTTACGAAGCCCGCAATTCTCCCACTGTATTAATAAACTATCGACTCATAATATGAGCTTCTCCGATCATCCCTGAAGGCCATAAAAGGTCATCAAGCTCTTCACTGACTATCTTCATTCCAGGAGATAATGAGGCTCATTATCGACATTCTTACTCCGTTAGTAACAATATTATGCTTTGTATTTAACCGGCGCTCTTCAAGATATAACAAGCACCTGAAGGTAAATCCCAGAGGCCTCTCCCGCAGTAAATTCATTTGTCTTGAATATACATCAGATAAATTGGCCTGCGTACTTTCTGTGATTATTTACTAAATTATTACTGCTCACAAATGAAGGGAAGTCAGTCAAGGACATTGAAGTTCTCAGCAATGTTTTCACGACAGAACTCAAATGAAAGGATTTGTTTATTTCTTTTGGAGAAAGTTGTTGATTAAGTGGGGGTAAGTTCGGAGGGGAAAATTGCCGATATGGCGCCAGTTGTTCAACACAAAAAAAATTAACCGCTTAACCACTTAAGACCCGGACCTTTAGACAGCTAAAGGACCCGGCCAGTTTTTGGGATTCGGCACTGCGTCGCTTTAACTGACAATTGCGCGGTCGTGCGACGTGGTTCCCAAACAAAATTGGCGTCCTTTTTTCCCCACAAATAGAGCTTTCTTTTGGTGGTATTTGATCACCTCTGCGGTTTTTAGTTTTTGCGCTATAAACAAAAATAGAGCGACAATTTTGAAAAAAATATCAATATTTTTTACTTTTTGCTATAATAAATATCCCCCAAAAATATATATAAAAAAAAATAATTTTTTCCTCAGTTTAGGCCGATACGTATTCTTCTACCTATTTGTGGTAAAAATCGCAATAAGCGTTTATCGATTGGTTTGCGCAAAATTTTTAGCGTTTACAAAATAGGGGATAGTTTTATTGCATTTTTATTAATTATTTTTTTTACTACTAATGGCGGCAATCGGCGATTTTTTTTTGTGACTGTGACATTATGGCGGACACTTCGGACAATTTTGACACATTTTTGGGATCATTGTCATTTTCACAGCAAAAAATGCATTTAAAATGCATTGTTTACTGTGAAAATGACAGTTGCAGTTTTGGAGTTAACCACAAAGGGGGCGCTGATGGGGTTATGTATGACCTCATTTGTGTTTCTAACTGTAGGGGGTGTGGCTGTAGGTGTGACGTCATCGATTGTGATTCCCTATATCAGGGAACACACGATCGATGACAGCGCCACAGTGAAGAACGGGGAAGCTATGTTTACACACAGCTCTCCCCGTTCTTCAGCTCCAGGGACTAATCGGGTCGGCGACTCCAGTGGCGATCGGGTCGGTGAGTCCCGCGGCCGCGGAGCTTCGGACCGGGTCGCGTGCCCGCACGACGATATACGTTGGCCGAGCGGCACGGCTGGGCATAAGCACATACAGGTACGTTGCCTTCAAGAGCCCAGCCGATTGGTCGCGCTCACGTCGCCGGCGGCATGCTCGCGACCTGGTCCTGAGCTCCGTGACCGCGCCCGCGTGACCCGATCGCCGCCGGTGTCCTGGGATCGGGTCACAGAGCTGAAGAACGGGGAGAGGTAAGTGTAAACAAACCTTTCCCTGTTCTTCCTAGTGGCAGTGTCAGTGATCCCCTGTTCCCTGTCATAGGGAACGACGATCAGTGACGTGTCACGCCAGGCCACGCCCCCTACAGTAAGAATAACACACTAGGGCACACTTAACCCCTACAGCGCCCCCTAGTGGTTAACCCCTTCACTGCCAGTGTCATTTTCACAGTAATCAGTGAATTTTTATAGCACTGATCGCTGTATAAATGACAATAGTCCCAAAATTGTGTCAAAAGTGTCCGATGTGTCCGCCGTAATGTCGCAGTCATGATAAAAATTGCAGATCGCCGCCATTACTAGTAACAAAAAAAATAATAAAAATGCCATAAAACTATCCCCTATTTTGTAGACGCTATAACTTTTGCGCAAACCAATCAATAAACGCTTATTGCGTTTTTTTTTTACCAATAATATGTAGAAGAATACGTATCGGCCTAACCTGAGGGAAGAAAAACAATTATATATATATTTGGGGGATATTTATTATAGCAAAAAGTAAAAAATATTGTATTTTTTTTCAAAATTGTCGCTCTATTTTTGTTTATAGCGCAAAAAATAAAAACTGCAGAGGCGATCAAATACCACCAAAAGAAAGCTCTATTTGTGGGGGGGAAAAAGGGCATCAATTTTGTTTGGGAGCCACGTCGCACGACCGCGCAATTGTCAGTTAAAGCGTGGCAGTGCCAAATCGCAAAAATTGGCCTGGTCCTTTAGCTATAAAATGGTCCGGGGCTTAAGTGGTTAACAACCAAAAAATCTTCTGTGCATCTACAGTAAGTACCACCAGGGCCAGATTTTCTCTCCCTGCCGCCCCAAGGCCAGGTTCCACAGTGCACCGCCTCCCCGCCAATCAACCCCCCCCCCCCCAAACCATCGGAGAATGGAGAATGTGCGGCACGGTTAGATCAAATATGTTTTGTTTGTTTTTTTACTTTTTATCACTTTTTTTATTTTTATTTATTTGTAGCTTGTCGCTTACTTTCTTAAATTTTTGTATCATTTTCTTATTATTTTTCTTATTATTTTTCTTATTCTTTACTTTTTTATTTTATTAATTTAATTATTATTTCTTATTATTTATTTATTTTTTATCTTTTTTTTTCTTGCTATCACACAGGAGAAAACAATTCCATGTGTGATAGCAATTGGAGGTGACAGGTTCTCTTTATTGACCCTGTCACCTCCAAAACAGGAGTCCTAGCACTGTGCTAGAACTCCTGTCACAGCTCAGATGGGAAGAGCACAGCTCTCCCCTCTCACTGTGTACATCGGCAGCAGGGACAGGAGACAGACTCGGTGGCCGGGGGGGGGGGGGGGGGGTCGGAGTCCCGAAGACAGAGCCAGCAGAGAGAGGTATGTGGGGGGGGGGGGGGGGGGAGGACGGACGGGAGCACACATTTTACAAGTGATTTCGGCGACATCGCCGCAATCACTTGTTAATGAGCGAGCGGATTCCCCAATAACTTACCGCCCTTAACTGTATGTTCCAGGCGTCGGGGGACTCCACGCCACTGCCGCCCCTTGGCTCCCTGCCGCCCCAAGGCCTGGCCTCAGTGGCCTTGTGGGAAATCCGGGCCTGAGTACCACAAACCAAAAATAAAATGTAATTACATTTTAATATTCACTATTTAATTAATGTTTAATATCCAAAGTAACCCCCACTCACCCATCCATGTCTCCATTTTTTATTTTGTTGAGAAATCACTTTGAAAAACACCCCCCCTATTATCTGTCATCTTACTAACTCCTCCCCTTTACACATGTTTCTATGGCTACGACTCAAACACAGAGATGTTCACCTAAGAAGTCTTCATTAGTGCCCCCCATCAGAGTCCCCCAGCAGGTGTCCCCATCAGAGCCCCCCCACAGCAGGTGTCCCCCATCAGAGCCCCCACAGCAGGTGTCCCCCATGAGAGCCCCCCCACAGCAGGTGTCCCCATCAGAGTCCCCCCAGCAGGTGTCCCCCATCAGAGCCCCCCACAGCAGGTGTCCCCATCAGAGCCCCCCACAGCAGGTGTCCCCATCAGAGCCCCACATCAGGTGTCCCCATAGATCAGTACTTGTCCAATAGATCCATGTAGCTTGAACACGCTGGGAGCAGAAGCACATTACAGGGGGTGGGGCATACGTGGCATCTTTGATTACTTGGAGGGTGGCACTCGGAGAGCATTTCTGGGAGTGCACGGGATGATTGGCAGCAGCTCCGGCCAACCCAGAAGCCTCTCATCACACCGCCTATGGGAAAAGAGCAGACACAAGCAGAGGGGGCGGGGCAGACAGGAGACTGCTCCATGCACACCGGACAGAATTAATCAGTGGAGCCTAGTGCCAGAACGTGTTTCGGTAATAGGCTCCGCTGTGGTACCCAGCCTGGATTCCGGGGACAGCGGGAGATATGCGCGCTTGTCAGTTGCCAGCGAAGAGAGCAAGCGGGATGGGTAACCGCAGCACCTGCTACATGCGCTCCGCCTCTGGACACAGGCAAGGAGAAGGGAGGGGAGCACTTTGAAGCTTCAGCGCCCCCACCTCTGCGGTGCCTGGGTGCTGAGCACCCCGCGCACCCTGCCTAGGATCGGCCCTGCCTATCTGTTTACTAATGCTAGCAGCATAAGTATTACAAATAATCAATGTTGAATGGGAGAGTAAACTTCCACCTTATATCCCAACTCTAAGATCTCTAACCACCCCATGACCCTCAGTGTCCCCCCCCCCCATGCCTGAAGGGCAGTACATCATGCTTTTGTAGGGTTTCCACCTGTCCAGGATTCACTCGGACAGTCTGGGTTTTGAATCATGTGTCAGACATAGTCTACTTGAAACCCGGACACATTATTCAGACAGGAATGCGGCTCGGAACAGGGCTTGACAGGAGGATGAGGTGGTGCTATGTACATCTCATTACTATTCTCTTTGGAGTGCCCAAAGGTGCCCCAGGTCTGTTCCAATCCTATCGTGTAAACTAAAGCAACAAAAAAAATATTTTACTGTGCGCCGCAAAAGTGTTCGGGTTTGGCTTGAAGAAAAAGTGGCAGCCCTATGCTTTTGTTTTTTTTATACCTACTTTTTTCAGAAGTCTTTAGGCTGGTTACTTTAACGCCAAAGTCCTCTTCTTCTTATGACCTTCTCAGAGGGTGCGCTGTCCTTAAAGTGATTGTAAAGTCTTGTTTTTTTTTTTGCTATAAACATGTTATACTTCCCTCTTCTGTGCAGTTGGATTGGCACAGAGCCGGATCCTCCTCTTCTCGGGTCCCTCTAAGGCGCTCCTGGCCCCTCCCTCCTGTTCAGTGCTCCCCCACAGCAAGCAGGTTGCTATGGGGGCACCCGAGTTGAGTCACAGCTCCCTGTGTCCATTCAGACACAGAGCCCCGCCCCGGCCCTCTCTCCCCTGATTGGCTAGCTGACTTTGATTGACAGCAATGGGAGCCGATGGCGCTGCTGTGCCTCAGCCGATCAGGAAGGAGAATCTCGGACGTCTTAGACACTCGTGGACATCACTGGATAGAGAGGGACCTTAGGTAAGTGTTAGCTGAGGGGGGCTGCTGCACACAGAAGGCTTTTTATCTTAAAGCGGAGGTCCACCCAAATTTTTTTGTACTTTATGGTACCGGTGCTAGTCAAATTTAAGGGTAAGACTAGAGTGTAGTTAGACTCTGATCCAGATTGTTAAGTGAAAAACAGAGTCTCTGCCTCAGCTTGGCTGTGCTGTGGGCTTATTCTGCTGTACTGGGGTGTTCTTCCAGCCCCGGTGCTGCAGGTGGCAGAAGTGGAGTCAAGGTTTGGGTGCTCTTTCCCAGCAGCCAATCAGGAGGGTATGACCTCGCTGTGCATGCTGGGGGGGGGGGTATTTATGGGGCAGACACCATTGGTTCTGGGTCTTCTTCGTCCAGTGTGACACCCACCTTTAGGGTGGCCACATCACGGCGCCCCGGCGTTATGACCTACCTGGCCGGGGCGTGCGTGCCACGTGGTGTTCCTGGTTCCGGGACCATGCTGGCCCGGAGCATCTGAACAGCGAACGGGGACCAAGTGAGTGACTGGGTTCCCACCTTTGAGGATCCCAAGCTGTACTGCTGTTCGGTGGGGAGTCGGTCTGAGGAGCGCCATTGAGAGGCTGGCGGTCCAAAAGGGCTTGGATAAACCACCGGGGATCGAGGTAGCTGGACACTGAGGGATTGATCCCCTACCAGTCGGTACCGGGGGCGACAAGATGAAGGAGATCCAGGCTTAACTCATGTAAGGAGGGATATCTCCAAGAATTCAATCCAGAGGGGACCTGTGGCAGAGGTATCTTTCTGAGGCTCACCGAAAAGAGGGTCTTGACTTATTCTCAAGTTCAAGTTCACAGAGGAGAGTCTGTGGCAGAGACTTTATCCTACAATTGTCCGAGTGATACTCCGGCTGCCAGGTCAGTGAGAGAGACCTGTCCGGGTGCGCTAAACCCACTCAGGAGTGGCGCATAGAAGTGTTACGCTTGGGAGCAGGACTGTTTCCCTACCATCTCGCCTGAATCTGCTGTTCTCTCTTCTTCTTCAACTTTACTTTCCTCACCACAAGTTTACTGTTTTTACCCGGCTGGGTAATAAAGAGCACGTGGACATTGCTTTACTTCTACTATATGCAATACGCATCATTCACCCCTAGGAATTCAAGTATAAGCCGAGCTTTTCAGCACATTTTTTTTGTGCTGAAAATGCCCCCCTCGGCTTATACTCGAGTCACCTTTTTGTGCCTGATCTTCCGAAATTTGGGGACCCGGTACCGGCCGGCTGTAGGTCCCCTGGACCCTAAACTTGGCACACATGTAGCCCCACACTTCCTCTATAAGTGTGCCAAGCTTGTTGTCCGGGGGACCTACAGCCTGGGAGCACTGATTTTTCAAATCCGGGCACCCCTTCCATAGACTTCCATGTTAAACAGTAATTTCTCCTATGAGTTTGGGGACCCGGTACCGGCCGGTTGTAGGTTCCCTGAATCCGGAACTTGGCACACATATAGCTCCTCCTCTACAAGTGTGAAAAGTTTGTTGTCTGGGGGACCTACGGCTGGGGAGCACCGATTTTTCAAAGCCGGGCACCCCTTCCGTAGACTCCCATGTTAAACGTCAGTCTAGTCATGGGCACAGTGAGGTATGGGCACAGTGAGGCATGGGCACAGTGAGGCATGGACACAGTGAGGCATGGGCACATTGAGGCATGGGCACAGTGAGGCATGGACACAGTGAGGCATGGGCACAGTGAGGCATGGGCACAGGGAGGCATGGACATGGACACAGTGAGGCAAAGTGAGGCACAGTGAGGCATGCAGATGGACACCCTAGGCTTATACTCGAGTCAATACGTTTTCCCAGTTTTTTGTGGTAAAATTAGGTGCCTTGGCTTATATTTGGGTCGGCTTATACTCGAGTATATACGGTACTCGCATTCTTTTCCTGGGAATTGAATCGTTTGGCTTTTTGTCTGAAGCAGCAGCCTTGAAAAGTTTCTACCTTATGCTAATCACTGTGGCCCAGATTCAGGTAGGGGCGCGCACTGATACGGCGGCGCAGCGTTTCCTTTTTACGCTACGCCTCCGTAAATTACTGGAGCTACGCTTCATTCACGAAGCATTTGCTCCGTAATTTGCGGCGGCGTTTCGTAAAAGGGGCCGGCGTAAATGCGCGTAATTTAAATGATCCCGTAGGGGGCGTGGATCATTTAAATTGGGTGCGTTCCCGCACCGAACGTACTGCGCATGCTCCGTCGGGAAAATTTTCCGACGTGCATTGCGGCAAATGACGTCGCAAGGACGTCATTTGCTTCCAAGTGAACGTGAATGGCGTCCAGCGCCATTCACGAATCACTTACGCAAGCGACGTGAAATTCAAATTTCACGACGCGGGAACGATGGGTATACATTAGCACTGGCTGCCCTTACTATTAGAAGGGGCAGCCTTACGCTAAAGACGCCGTACGGAAACTCCGTAACTTGCGTACGCAGGGCCCGCGCAACATTGTGAATCGGTGTTAGTATGCAATTTGCATACTATACACTGAGCACAATGGGAGCGCCCCCTAGCGGTCATCGCAAGAATGCAGCCTAAAATATGCGTGGCATAAGAGCCTTATGCCACGCAGATTTTAGGCTGCAGTCGGCGTTACGATGTTCCTGAATCAGGAGCATTCGTAACGCCGGAGCAAGTCAGCAATTGCGCTGCGTAACTATGGTTACGCAGGCGCAATTGCTCTCTGAATCTGGGCCATTGTGTGTGAATCTACCCATTTGTGCCCAATAAATAACCTTTTATAACTTTTTTTTTTTTTAAGTCGAATTGCATTTTGAGTGGGGAGAAATCTGGACAGAACACACACAAAGAAAAAAAAACTTATTTCCATTAAGATCCTATCACAGATATAAACCTCCAATCGTCAGAATCCTGCCTGGTGGAAACGTTGGATTGAAAGTTTACTGTGAATGTCGGTAAATATGAGTTTGCGATGCAGATGACGGAACGCGGCGGCTCGGTGAACCTTGGACGGCTGGAGAGATGGGAAATTGAAGGGGATTTCCAGAGATAAACAGATGGCAACCTACTTTAAATTAATACCAATAGTTCCACTTTAATGCCGTTCATAAAGCTTACGGCCCCGTCATTATTTTCCTGGTGGAAAGAAGCCAGTGGACTGATACTGAGCAGCAGAACCTGGCCCCAGAACTACAACAGATTCTGCATCTTGGCGAGCCAGTTTCCCGAGCTTTATACCCCACTGTTCATTGATTAAAAGGATTTAAATGCATTAGCTGTGTGGATTCTGGCTGGAGGCCACTGGGAAGCTGGATGGAGCTGAAAAATTAAAGGCGTCATTATCTGCAAAAAAAGGTTCGAAGAATCGGAATACTTTGTAAAAGCTGAACTCTGGGAAGATCCCGTATATCAGGGCCGCCATCAGGGGGGTACAGGCAGTACACCTGTAAGGGGCCCCATATGGCAACTCCCCTTTTTTTTTTTTATTTGTATTAAAAAAAAAAAATGTTTTAATATATTTGTATTTTATTTTTTATTAAAGGGCCAATTTTTTTTAAGAGATCCAGAGGTCCCCAGGGCCCCAGATGGAAACCCCCCTTTTTTTTATTTATTTTTTATAAAAAAAAAAAAAAAAATCTAATATATTTTTATTTTATTTTTTATTAAAGGGACAATTTTTTTTTTAGGGGTATGGGGGGCCCGGAGTTCCCCAGGGCACCGGATGACAACCCCCCCTTTTTTTTTATAAAAAAAAATATTTTTTATATATTTTTTTATTTATTATATATATATATGTATATATATATATATATATATATATATATATATATATATATATATATATATATATATATATATATATTATTATTATTAAAGGGCCCAGTGGTCCCCAGGGCCCCAGATGGAAACCCCCCTTTTTTTTATTTATTTTTTATATAAAAAAAAAAAAATCTAATATATTTTTATTTTATTTTTTATTAAAGGGCCAATTTTTTTTTTAGGGGTATGGGGGGCCCGGAGATCCCCAGGGCACCGGATGACAACCCCCCTTTTTTTTTATAAAAAAAAATATTTTTTTATATATTTTTATTTTATTTTATATATATATATATATATATATATATATATATATATATATATATATATATATATATATATATATATATTTATTATTATTATTATTATTATTAAAGGGCCCAGAGGTCCCCAGGGCCCCCGGATGGCAACCCCCCTTTTTGTTATTAAAAAAAAAAATGTTATATTATTTTATTTCTTTTTTTTTCTTTTTTTTATATATATATATATATATATATATATATATATATATTTTATTTTATTAAAGGACTCAGAGGTCCCCAGGGCCCCATGTGGCAAACCCCCTTTTTATATTTGTTATAAATGTTTATTTTATTTTTTTAACCCCCCTTTTTTTTATTTATTTTTTATAAAAAAAAAAATCTAATATATTTTTATTTTATTTTTTATTAAAGGGACAATTTTTTTTTAGGGGTATGGGGGGCCCGGAGATCCCCAGGGCACCGGATGACAACCCCCCTTTTTTTTTTATAAAAAAACATTTTTTTTTATATATTTTTTTTATTTATTTTATATATTATTAAAGGGCCCAGAGGTCCCCAGGGCCCCGGATGGCAACCCCCCTTTTTTTTATAAAAAAAAAAAAAAAATTATATTATTTTTTTATTATTATATATATATATATATATATATATATATATATATATATATATATATATATATATATATATATATTTTTTTTTTTATTAAAGGGCTCAGAGGTCCCCAGGGCCCCATGTGGCAAACCCCCTTTTTATATTTGTTATAAATGTTGGGGAGGAGTATTTCTGTAGCGGAAGCCGTTGTTCTGGGTTCTTCGCGGGTTCCTGGTTCCGGGTGCGGCACCCACCTTTAGGGTGTGCGCACATCGCGGGTCCCACCACTATGGCCTACCTGGCCTGGGGTCGCGCGCTACGCGGAGTTCCAGACTCTGGGCCCTCCTGGCCTGGAGCAACTGATGCAACTAAGGGGCCCCAGTGACTTACTGGGTCCCCCTTCTATTGAGAGGATCCCAGGCTGTATGCCGTTTGGTGGGGGATCGGCTTGAGGAGAACCCGGAGGCAGGTTATCCAAAAGGGCCTGAACGAACCATCGGGGATCTGGTGACCGGAAAGGTTGACAGGTGCACTTCCACTGTCAATCGGTGACCCTAGCACAATTTACTGGGATGATAAGCTCAACTTATTGCTCTACTCACTACCTTCACCCCTAAACAACATATAGAGGCAACTCTATACGCCGATCCCAAAACAATCAGCGGCTCCAGAGGGGGTAGCGCTACACGAGTATAAGCCTAAGGTGTCAATCTGCATGCCTCACTGTGCCTCACATTGCCTCACTGTGCCCATGTGCATGCCTCACTGTGCCCATGCCTCACTGTGCCCATGCCTCACTGTGTCCATGACTAGACTGATGTTTAACATAGGAGTCTATGGAAGGGCTTTGAAAAATCGGTGCTCCCAAGTCGTAGGTACCCCAGACAAAAAAACTTTGCACAATTGTAGAGGAGAAATATGGCTACATGTGTGCCAAGTTCTGGGTCCAGGGGACCTATGACCGGCCAGTACCGGGTCCCCAAATTTACTGGAGAAATGACCGTTTAACATAGGAGTCTATGGAAGGGGTGCCCAGCTTTGAAAAATTGGTGCTCCCACCGGCCGTAGGTCCCCCAGACAACAAACTTTGCACACTTGTAGAGGAGAAATAGGGAACCTACGGCTGGCCAGTACCAGTTCCCCAAAGTCCGGGAGATCAGGCGCAAAAAGGTGACTCGAGTATAAGCCAGGGGGGGCATTTTCAGCACAAAAAAATGGAAATCACAACCCCTCAAACAAATATATAAAACAGTAGCGAATAGAGCTGGGGTCTCCAAACTTTTCAAACCAAGGGCCAGTTTATTGTCCTTCAGCCCTAAGGAGGGCCGGATTGTGGCCAGCGGGGGCAGAAAATGTCCTGAGCCCAGCATCAATGAGAATAATTATGGGCTCAAGGTTGGTGGTCAGTACGAGGAATAGTAGTGCCCCTATTAGTAAGAGAAATAGTATCCCATCATTGGTAAGGTATCAGTGGAAGAAATAGTGCCCCCTTGTTGGTGTCAGTGGGAGGAATAGTGCTCCAAGGGCTGGATAGAGGCTAGCAAAGAGCCACATCTGACCCTTGGGCTGCAGTTTGGAGATCCCTGGAATAGAATATACAGTTGGTAAACAAATATATGTATATATACAGTAGTGCATAGGATATACCATGGATAATAGGCCAATGGCCCATGAGCAGTGGTCTTCAAACTGTGGCCCTTTGCTTCCTTTTATCCGACCCTCTGGGCATTGTTCCCCCCACTGACAGCAACAGTGCAGCATAGTTCCTGCCACTGATACTGATATGGGTACTATTCCTCCCACTAACACCAATGATGTGGCACTATTCCTCCCACTGACACCAATGATGGGGCACTTTTCCTCCCACTGACACCAATGATGGGACACTATTCCTCCCACTGACACCAATAATGGGGCACTATTCCTCCCACTGACACCAATGATAGGGCACTATTCCTCCCACTGACACCACTGATGGGGCACTATTCCTCCCACTGACACCAATGATGGAGCACTATTTCTCCCACTGACACCAATGATGGAGCACTATTTCTACCCCTAATAGCAATAATAGGGCACTATTTCTCCCACTAGCACCAATGATGGGGCACGCTTCTTCCCACTGACACCAATGATGGGGGCACTATTCCTTCCCCTAAAACCAATGATGGGAGACTATTCCTCCACTTAATACCAATGATTGGGCACTATTCCCCTTACTGTGACCAATGATGGGGCACTATTCATTCCACTGACACCAATGATGGAGCACTATTTCTACCCTTAAAACCAATAATAGGGCACAATTCCTCCCACTGGCATCAGTGATGGGGCACTTTTCTTCCCACTGACACCATGAAATGGGACACTTTTCCTTCTACTGATACCAAATATGGGGCATTATTACCCCCCTGACAGCCACAGTGGGGCATAATTTCCGCCACTGATACTGACAAAGAGGTACTATTCTTCCCACTGATATCAATGATGGCACCGACAACAGCACCCCCATAGGCCTAAGACCTATACTTGGGATGGTACTGCCTCAGGGACACTGTTACAGTAAGAGTATGTCAGTCTGTATTAAACCCTTTCCCAGCTAGCCAGCTCATTGGGGCTCAGATCTGCCACTGGACTGCTCAAGATAAGATTCTCTGGGTATACAGCTGGTCTCCCTCTGTTCTCCTTTGGTGGCTCAAAAAAGTCAGCAGTAGCTGTGTTCTCCCCTAAATAATCCCCGATCTGCATGGAGATAGCAGATGGAGGGGCAAGGCGGGGAAGGAGTGGAGGGGCTGTGACTGGCAGGAGCAGAGGAGGGAGGAGAGAGGAGAAGGAGGACACCTCCTCCACGGGACAGAAACGGCACTTCTCAAAATATGGGATGACGCCCTCGAAGCAGCAGACGATGGAGAATCGTGTCTCCTGGCAGGGATGGACTGGCCATTGGGACTACAGGGAGTTTTTCCGGTGGGCCGATGGCTCAGTGGGCCGGCTTCAGTGACAGCGGACTGCCTCCCCCCTCCGCTCCTCTCTCTCTCCCTCCCCGCAGCGCTCACCTGGGGGGAACAAAGAAGCAGGGGGAGGACTAGAGGAACATGGGTGACGACAGAAGAGCATGGGGGGAGGGGACAGACAGCTGACTCAACAGCTATGGCCTGGGAGTTTCTCACTTCTGCCTAATCTTGTCCCATAAGGGGGAGTACTGAACCAAGTCTTTGCCCCCGGGTGAAATAATGTCTAGCTTCCCCACTGGTACTGCCTATAAGAGTACCAGTACCAGCTGTTCTACTCTAATAAAGTAGAACGGCTAGTGGCTAGTGAAGGGGGAGAGGGGGCTTGGGTGGCCGGGGGGTGCAGGAGTTGTCCGGCTGCCATGGGAGAGACCTGTCATAGTGGGTCAGTCTGGAACAAGTCCAGGGCCAAATTTCTGTCCCAGTCCAGCCCTGTCTCCTGGTGTTGCTGGATCTCAGTGCAGCTTTCGACACAGTAGACCACAAAATTCTGCTCACTCGTCTCACAGAAGTAGCTGGAGTCGCAGACTCAGATCTACCCTGGTTCGCATCATTCCTAGAAAATCGATCCCAGACAGTGAAATTAGGAGCCTTCACTTCGGAAGTGTGCACCGACACATGCAGGGTCCCTCAAGGATCACCCCTGTCGTGCGTGCTCTTCAACATCTACCTCCGCCAACTCATCAAAATCATCAGCAAACAGGACCTGCTCTACCACTCCTACGCTGATGACACTCAACTTTATCTTCGCATCACCAACAAAAAAGACCAATATCACGGACTAGAAAAATGCCTCTCATTGATAGATAATTGGATGACGGAGAGCTCCCTCAAACTCAATGGATCCAAAACAGAACTTCTCTTTCTCCACGCAAACCGAAAGACAAACTCTAGGACAACATGAAACACCACCCACCATCCTTGGACAAACCATCACCCCAAGCACCAAAGTCAAAAGCCTCAGAGTCGTCTTTGACTCAGACATGTCTATGGACGCACAAATAGGATCAGTAGTCGGGGGATCTCACTATCTTCCCTGCTTGCTGCGTAGACTCATCCCCTTTATCCCGGAAGAAGACACAGCAGTTGTACTGTAGTTGGAACAATCATCAATTCCCGACTCGTCTACTCAAACTCCCTCTACCTAGGACTACCAAAATACCAGATTTCTTGTCTACAAATCATCCAGAACATGGCAGCCAGACTGGTAACCGGGAAAAAAACCTGGGAATCAATCACCCCGTCCCTGATGACCCTCCATTGGCTAGCTGTAAAGGATCGGGTTACATTCAAGACCCTCTGCCTCACCCACAAATGCACACAAGGAAACGCGCCGCAATACTTATGCGAGAAAATAAAACACTACAACCCCAATCGCGCCCTCCGATCGACTAACCAAAACCTCCTCCACATCCCCAAGACCCGCTACAAATCTAAAGGAGAACGAAGTTTCGCAGTCCAAGGACCGCGGCTATGGAACGCTCTACCCACCAACATCCGAATGGAAGAAAACCATCGGGCCTTCAGGAAAAAACGTAAGACCCACCTGTTCTGATGGATCTGGACGACACTGGTCAAAAAGCACTTTGAGGCGATTTAGTTTGCATTTGTAGCGCTATACAAGTTACTCACTCTCTCACTCATGGGCGGAACAGACCTGGGGCTGTGAGACCCCCTCCACCCACTATATGCAGGCCCAGATTTCCCACTAGGCCTCGGGGCGGCAGCGGCATGGAATCCCCCAACGCCCGGATCATCAAGTTAAGGGCGGTAAGTTGTATTCTAGCAGGACTAAATGTAGTGTTGGGGAATCCGCTCGCTAAAATCACTTGTAAAATGTGTGCTGCCGTCCGTTCCCCCCCCCCCCCCCCCCCCCCCCCACATACCTCTCTCTGCTGGTTCTGTCTTCTGGACTCCGTCCTCCCCCCGGCCGCCGAGTCTGTCTTCTGTCCCTGCCGCCAATGTACACAATGAGAGGGGTGAACTGTGCTCTTCCCATCTCAGCTGTGACAGGAGTTCTAGCACAGTGCTAGGACTCCTATTTTGGAGGTGACACGGTCAATAAAGAGAACCTGTCACCTCCAATTGCTATCACACAGGGAATTTTTTCTCCTGTGTGATAGTAATAAAGTTAAGTGAAAAAAAAATTGATAAAATAATAATAATAATAATAATTAAATTAATAAAATAAAAAAGTAATTAAAAAGTAAAGAATAAGAAAAATAATATTAAAAATAATAAGAAAATGATACAAAAATAAAAAAAGTAAACGACAAGCTACAAATAAATAATATAAAAAGTGATAATAAGGCAAAAAAGGAACAAAAAATATTTGAACAAACCGTGTCGCCCTTGCCATCTGGTTGCCATTCTTTGTTAATTTTTTTTTGGGGGGGTGGGGGGGTGGGTCGGTTGGTGGGGAGGGAGTGCATTGCGGAACCTGGCCTTGGGGCAGCAGGGAGAGCAAATCGCGCCCTGACTATGGGCCAGATTCTCAAAGAGATACGACGTGTATCTCCTGATACGCCGTTGTATCTCTGAGTTAGGCCGGTCGTATCTATGCGCCTGATTCCTAGAATCAGTTACGCATAGATATGCCTAAGATTCCGACAGGTGTAACTGTGTTACACTGTCGGATCTTAACTGCAATTTAAAAATGGCCGCTGGGGGCGTTCTTGCTGATTTACGCCGAGAATATGTAAATCAGCGAGATACACCAATTCACAAACGTACGAGGGCCCGACGCAGTGTTTTTACAACGTTTACGTAAGGGTTTTCCCGGCGCATAGTTACCCCTGCTTCTATGAGGCGCAGCCAATGTTAAGTATGGCGTTGTTCCCGCATCCAATTATTTTTTTTTTACGTCGTTTGCGTACATCGATTCACAAAACCGCTCGTCCCAAGTTACGCTTACGCCGAAACCAATGACATCCTAGCACGCCGGGAAAATTTGCGGACGGCGCATTTAAATCGGCGCGGGGACGCGCCTGATTTAAATACTACACTCCCCCTAGCCGCGGAATTTGAATTCCGCCGGGGGATTTACGATCCGCCGCCGCAAGTTCGGAGGTAAGTGTTTTGTGAATTACCCACTTGCCTCTAAAACTTGCGGCGGCGGATCTTAAATCAGATAGATTACGCGGATCTAAAGATCCGCTGATCTATCTGAATCTGGCCCTACATGTCTACTTCCTCCCTGCTCTCTTTCAGAGGACTACAAGGGGGAGTGTCAGACTTCTGGCTGAGGATACGGGAGGACTAGCAGCCGGCTGTCTTACAAACAGGAAGGAAGTCGCCGGACAATAACGTTTTATTTAGCAAGTTCAGCAGCCTATGACAGAGGAACTACAGAGCTCAGAAGAACACGGGTGACATAGTAGGAGAAGGTAGTAGATCAGCAACAAGGACATGGAAAAAAACAAAAATTGCCCGGAGTTCTGCTTTAAAGCTTTCCCCCTCCTATGATGCATGATTTCATTCCGTCTTGCTGGAAATTAGCATCTTATTTACCTTCAGCATCCAGTAGAGAATATGGGATTGTGTGCAGATGAGAAGTGACAGAAAATCCATGTCTCCATCCAGCTGAGCACGGGACTAACGAGCTGCTCATCACACAAATGGTCCCTTATTAACTTAGGTGGTCATATTAACAGCAAGATCAATGCAAGGAGACGATTAAATCACACATATTGATGTTGTACTGACAGATTTGAGGGGGAACAAAAAGCTTAAAGCTGAACAGTTAATAAAATAAATTAAAATAATAGTCCAGTAATAGTAAAAATAATAAAAATAAAAAAAAACTTGGTGCAAAGCCCAGCATCATTCTAGAGCTTCCCCCTGCAGTCATTTATTTCTGCCACTAGATGTCCTCAGTTTTCCCGGGTGAGTGGTGGCCACAGAAATGTGATCACACTTCTTCTGAGACTAGGCCGCCATTCATCTACCCCCCTGGCAGGGCCAGATTAAGAACATCATGGGCCTGGTGCTGAGAATTTTGGTGGGGCCTTTTAGGCTGCATTCACACCTCCGCGACAAGTAACGCCGCGTACGCGGCGTATTTTGCAGCGAATAGTGTAACTTTTTTTTTACAAATCCTTCCTATTGCTTTGTATGGCCGAACGCCAATGCCGCCTGAAAAAAAGTGTCCGGGACTTTTTTTCATGCCGCAGGTGTACGGCGTCTATGAGATGTGAACCATCTCATAGACAGCAATGGGAATTCTCCCCTCCAGCGGCACGAGCGGCCGGCGTCGGGCGTTTTGACGCGGAGGTGTGAATGGGGTGTAATAAATGCGTGGGAATGACATGAACGCAGCCCAGCCAAGGCAAGTGACCAAAGGCACAGAACCCAGAAGGAAGACCGGGTGAAGATGGAAGTGTCCAGGCCCCGCCTGATTCATCGCAGCACTGGAGGGCTCAGTCTGAAAATTGAAGTGTACACTAATGTGCTAATATGCTGTGCATACTTGTACGTTGTGGCATAACCTACCCCAGGGCCTCTAAAAAGTAGTAATGTCAGGAAAGTTTACTACCGCTTTATTACTACTTTTTAGAGGCCCTGGGGTAGGTTATGCCACAACGTACATGTATGCACAGCATATTAGCACATTGAGGGTATTCAGTATAATTTTAAAGAACAGTTTTTGTGGGTAAGCGACATAGGGGAGGAGTATGGACGGTATATAAGTGGGAAGTATGTGCAGGTGAGGGAGAGGAATGTGGAGGGTCTAACAGTGGGCACTATGTACAGGAGAGGAGTACAAAGGGTACGGAAAAAAGCACTATGTACAGGAGAGGAGTGTGAAGGGTATGACAATGGGCAGTATGTACAGGAAGAGTGAGGGGGTATGACAGAGGGTAGTACGTACCAGAGAGAAGTGTGGAGGGTATGATGGGGCAGTATGTACAGGAGAGGAGTGTGGAGGGTATGACAGTGGGCAGTATGTACAGGAGAGGAATGTAGACGGTATGATAGTGGGCTCTATGTATAGGAGAGGAGTGTGGAGGGTATGACAGTGAACACTATGTATAGGAGAGGAGTGTGGAGGGTATGACAGTGGGCACTATGTATAGGAGAGGAGTGTGGAGGGTATGACAGTGAGCAGTATGTACAGGAGAGGAGTGTGGAGGGTGCGACAGTGGGCACTAAGTACACTAGAGAAGTGTATGACAGCAGGCACTATGTACAGGAGAGGAGTGTGAAGGGTATGACAGTGGGCACTATGTACAGGAGAGGAGTGTGTAGGGTATGACAGTGGGTACTATGTATAGGAGAGAAGTGTGGAGAGTATGACAGTGGGCACTATGTACAGGAGAGGAGTGTGGAGAGTATGACAGTGAGCACTATGTACAGGAGTGGAAGGATATTTAGGGACTGAGTAGTGGTTAAGCGGGTCATACATGGATTGAAATTACGCCAATTATGCAGAGACCAGCCATAGTCAATCTATGTATGGGCTAGCTGGTTTTACACAAGTCAATCTATTAATCAACTTGAGTACAACCAGCCTGTTTTTTTTTTCTTAAAACAATCAGTGCTGCCAGCTAAAGTTAGCAACACTGATCATTGTACGCACTGGCAGAACACAATAACACTGCAGGAGTGATTCCCCCATCCACAGGTCAGCAGGTGAGAGGGTGTGTGGGGACAGGCTGGGGAGAGATACTAGTCAGTGGCTGGGTAGGCACTGGTAGTATCAGAGCCAGATACACACAGGTTACATACGCCACGATCGTTAGAGCGAGAACAATAATTCTAGTACTAGACCTAAAAAAATGTAAAGCATCGCTTAGGATACCAAAAAAAATTGTGCTAACTTAACTAACTAACTGTTTTTCTAATGAATGAAACATTTTTTTCCAAAAAAACATGTTTGAAAAATTGCTGCGCAAATACCGTGCTAGAGCTGCACAATTAATCGTTAAAAAAATCGTGATCTCGATTCAACCCCCCTGACGATCTTCAATGCAGAGTTTGCTGATTCTTTCATATAACAAGTGGAGAGACTTTCAGCTGTCAAAAGAAAATATCTGGGCAGTCTGCCAAGTTTTTAACAGGAAACATTGTAACTGACACTTCCTTCTTAGATCAAAGGGATAAACTTCTGTGTGTAAAGAAAAAATCTGGGCAGTCTGCAAAGTTTGTAAACAAAATGAAACATTGTAACTAACTAACATTGTAACTAAATTTAACCACTTAAAGTCCAACACTTGTTTCTTAAGTTAGAAAGCAATATTATTTGCTAGAAAATTACTTGGAACTGCCAAACATTATATATATTTTAGCAGAGACTCTAGGGAATACAAAGGCTATTGCTGCAATATGTTATGTCACACTGCATTTTCCCACTTCAATGAATAATAAAAACCATAAAAACAAAACAGTGAAGTTAGCCCTTTTTTTTTTTTTTTTTTTTTTTAATGTGAAAGATGATGTTACGCCGCAACAATCGTCTATCTTCTAAGCAAAAAAATTGCAATTCTCATTTTAGCCAGAATCGTGCAGCTCTGTACCGTGCAACATAAAAAGTGCAAAGACCACCATATAGTAATTTTCTAGCAAAAAACAAATGATGATTTTTACATGTAGTAGAGAAGTGTCAGAATTGGCCTGGGTGACAAGGGGTTAATTACCATGAGTAATATACAAATCATTATTATAAGCACTGTGATCCTATCAGTCTGCTGTAGTGTGTCAGCTTGTATTTATATTGGCCGCTCTGAATGTAGCTTCTGACAGGCTTTGCAAGCAGGCCCGTATCTCCGGAACCATAAATGATAGCTGTCCCATATTTTAACCAGTTGTGGGGTAGCTCTTCCCATGCCTACCCCCAAATGTGGGGTTTCTGTGACCTCTGGTCATCGAGCTACAACCCCCCAAATTCGATCTTAGAAAAAAAAAATCTTAAAAAAAAAAAAAATTTTTTTTTTTTTTTTTTTGGGCAAATGGGCCTATCTTGAGAAAGGGGCCTGGAGCTGCAGCTCCATCAGCCCCATTGTTAATCCGGCCCTGCCCCCTGGAGGTCATCAAGTGGCTCCCTGTTGTACAGCACTACAGCTGTATAGTCCAAAAAACATTTACGGGGCCGGATTCAGAAAGAGATACGACGGCGTATCTCCTGATACGCCGTCGTATCTCTGAGTGCGCTCGGTCGTGTCTATGCGCCTGATTCATAGAATCAGGTTCCGCATAGATATCCCTAAGATCCGACAGGTGTAAGTGTCTTACACCGTCTCATCTTAGGCTGCAATTTCAGGCTGGCCGCTACCCTGTTTCCCCAAAAGTAAGACCTACCCTGAAAATAAGACCTAGCATTATTTTCCAGGAAAGCTGCAATATAAGACCTACCCCGAAAATAATAGTTAAAAATGTTTGTAAAATCCTAAAATCCACTCTATTACAGTATTATATAATGTACAATGTGTGTGTTTTTGTAATATAATTGCAGGAAAGAGAGCTCCAGCCGGTCACAGAAGCGCAGAATGGCGCTATAACAAAGGTATTTGGCACAATTATATTACAGGAACACGCACATTGTACATTATATACTACTGTAATAGAGTGGATTTTAGGATTTTACAAGCATTTTAACTCAGTTCACACTGGGGATTCCTGACAGTAAGGGAGAGAGAGGGGGAGAGAAGACAGCACATTACATGGTAAGACCTACCCCGAAAATAAGCCCTACTGTGTCTTTTGTTGGCATAATTAATATAAGACCCGGTCTTATTTTCGGGGAAACACGGTAGGTGGCGCTTCCGTTTGTTTACGCGAGGAATATGCAAATTACTATTTACGTCGATTCAGAAACGAACGACCGCCCGGCGCTTTTTTTTTACGTCGTTTGCGTTCGGCTTTTTCCGGCGTAAAGTTACCCCTGCTATATGAGGGGAATGTGCGGCGTATCCTATGTTAAGTATGGCCGTCGTTCCCGCGCCGAGTTTTGAAATTTTTACATCGTTTGCGTCAGGCCTCGTACACACGACAAAGATTCTCGGCAGAATTCACCGAGAAACTCGGTCAAAACCCGGATTCTGCCGAGAATCTCTGTCGTCTGTACAGTTTTGGCTCGATAGAGCCGCCGAGGAACTCGACGAGAAAATAGAGAACATGTTCTCTATTTTCTCGTTGTCCTCGTTCTTCTATGGGAGAAGCCGGCCCGCCGAGCTCCTCGGCGGCTTCATCCCAAAACTCGACGAGGAACTCGACGTGCCAAGCACGTCGAGTTCCTCTGTCGTGTGTACGGGGCCTAAGCCGTTCGCGAATACGGCTGGACGTAATTTACGTTCACGTCGAAAGCAATGACGTTTTGAGGCGGATTTTCGAGCATACAAAAAAAACGTCGAATACGCGGGGTCAAACAAAATTTTAAATAAAACACGCCCCCAACATCCCTATTTGAATTACGCGGCCTTACGCCGCAACACATACGTTACGCCGCCGTAAATATGGGCGCAAGTTCTTTCTGAATACAGAACTTGCGCCCAAAGTTACAGCGGCGTAACGTATCTAAGATACGTTACGCCGGCCGGACAGATACGCTCAGGTATCTGAATTCGGCCCACACTTTTTTCCCCACAAATAGAGCTTTCTTTTGGTGGTATTTGATCACCTCTGCGGTTTTTATTTTTTGCGCTATAAACAAAAATAGAGCCACAATTTTGGAAAAAAAACAATATTTTTTACTTTTTGCTATAATAAATATCCCCAAAAATATATAAAAAAACAAAAACATTTTATTTTTCCCTCAGTTTAGGCCGATACGTATTCTTCTACATATTTTTGGTAAAAAAATAGATAAATCGCAATAAGCGTATATATTGATTGGTTTGTGCAAAATTTATAGGGCCAGATTCTCAAAAGAGATACGACGGCGTATCTCTGAGTTGCGCCGTCGTATCTATGCGCCTGATTCTTAGAATCAGTTACGCATAGATTTCCCTTAGATCCGACAGGCGTAAGTCTCTCGGATCGTAACTGCATATTTACGCTGGCCGCTAGGGGCGTGTAAGCTGATTTACGCGTCGAAATATGTAAATCAGCTAGATACGCAAATTCACAAACGTACGCCCGGCCGACGCAGTACAGTTACGCCGTTTACGTTAGGCTTTTCCCGGCGTAAAGTTGCCCCTGCTATATGGTGGCGTAAGTCCGGTGTACCAATGTTAAGTATGGCCGTCGTTCCCGCGACGAAATTTGAAAATTTTACGCCGTTTGCCTAACTCATCCGTGAATGGGGCTGGACGCAATTTACGTTCACGTCAAAACCAATACGTCCTTGAGGCGTATTAGGAGCAATGCACACTGGGAGATTTCCACGGACGGCGCATGCGCCGTTCGTGAAAAACGTCAATCACGTCGGGTCACAGAACATTAACATAAAACACGCCCCCCCTGTCCCACATTTGAATTAGGCGGGGTTACGCCGGACGATTTACGCTACGCCGCCGCAGCTTACGGAGCAAGTGCTTTGAGAATACAGCACTTGCCCGTCTAAGGCCGTGTACAGACGACCAAACATGTACGATGAAAGCGTTCCGCCGGACCGTTTTCACCGTACATGTCTGGCCGGGGATTTCTGTACGATGGCTGTACTAACCATCGTACAGAAATCCGCGCGTAAACAATACGCGGGGCGTGTCCGCGGTGTCGCCGCGACGATGACGCTGCGACGTGGGTGGGCCTGCCAGTTAAATGCTTCCACGCATGCGTCGAAGTCATTCGACGCATGCGAGGGATGGCGGGCGCTCGGACATGTACGGTAGGTCTGTACAGACGACCGAACATGTCCGAGCGGGCAGGATTCCAGCGGACGGTTTTAAAACACGTCCAGGAATATTTGTCCTCTGGGAAAAGGCCCGGCGGGCAAATGTTTGCTGGAATCCTGTCCGCTCAGGCCTACACACGACCGAACATGTCTGCTGAAACTGGCCCACGGACCAGTTTCAGCAGACATGTTTGGTCGTGTGTACGGGGCTTAAGTTGCGGAGGCGTAACGTAAATCGGATACGTTACGCCCGCGCAAAGATACGCGGATGTACGAGAATCTGGCCCATAGTGTTTACAAAATAGGGGATAGTTTATGTTTTTTTTATTATAAATTTATTTTTTACCAGTAATGGCGGCCATCTGCGATTTTTATTGTCACTGCGACATTATGGCGGACACATCGGACACTTTTGACGCTGTTTTGAGACCATTGTCATTTATACAGCGATCAGTGCTATACAAATGCACTGATTACTGTGTAAATTACACTGGCAGGTAAGGGGTTAACCAGTAGGGGGCGAGGAAGGGGGTTAAGTGTGTCCTAGGGAGTGAGTCTAACTGTGTGGGGGCGGGGCTTACTGTGACACAACAGTGATCACAGCTCCCGATGACAGGGAGCAGACGATCGGTGTCCTGTCACTAGGCAGAACAGGGAGATGCCTTGTTTACAAAGGCATCTCCCCTTTCTTCCATTCTGTGACACAATCACGGGACACCGGCGAACATCGAGTCCGCAGGTCCCACGGGAGCGGTCACAGAGAACTCGGCGGGCTTGCGCGCGCGCTCCAGCTGGGCGGCAGATTCAGAGCAAGGGCCCAGATTCAGGTAGAAATTGTGTCTGCGTAACCATAGTTACGCAGCGCAATTGCTTACTTGCGCCGGCGTTTCGAATGCTCCCGATTCAGGAACCTCGATACGTCGACTGCAGCCTAAGATATGACTGGCATAAGGCTCTTACGCCAGTCATATCGTAGGCTGCATTCTTACGATGGCCGCTAGGTGGCGTTCACGTTGTGGTCAGCGTATAGTATGCAAATTGCATACTAACGCCGATTCACTACCCTACGCGAGCCCTGCGTACGCAGTTTACGTCGTTTCCGTTCATCGGGTTTCACGTAAGGCTGCCGGGGCAGCCAATGCTACATATACCCGTCGTTCCCGCGTCGCAAAGTTGACATTTTACGTCTTTTGCGTAAGTGAATCGTGAATGGCGCCGGACGCCATTTACGTTCACTTTGAAGCAAATGACGTCCTTGCGACGTCATTTGCCGCAATGCACGTCGGGAAAGTTTCCCGACGGAGCATCCGCACTACGTTCGGCGCGGGAACGCGCCTAATTTAAATGATCCACGCCCCCTACGGGATCATTTAAATTACGCGCCCTTACGCCGGGCATTTTTGAGGAGCGCCCACGCAAATTACGTGGCTACTGCTTCGTGAATGAAGCGTAGCGCAGATAATTTGCGGGTGCGCAGGGCAAAAACGGGACGCTGCGCCTCCGTAAGAAGTGCGCAGCGGTACCTGAATCTGGCCCAGTGTATATATACGTTGCTTTGGCTGCCCGTGCCATTCTGCTGACGTATAAGTGCGTGAGGCAGTTGGCAAGCGGTTAATATATTTAGCTGATCCAAACTGAAAGTTCAATTTGGCTTTAGAGAGCAGTCAGTGGCCCAGATTCAAGAAGCACTTGCGCCCGCGCAACCATAGTTGCGCGGCGCAAGTGCTTACTTGCTCCGGTGTAACGAGTGCTCCTGATTCAGGAACCTTGTTATACCGAATGCAGCCTAGGATGTGACAGACATAAGCCTCCTTATGCCTTCACATCCCAGGCTGCATTCTTGCGTTGGCCGCTAGGGGGCGCGGCCTTTGTGATCGGCGTGTAGTATGCAAATTGCATACTACCACCGATTCACAAGAGTTGCGCGGGCCCTGCGTACGCAAGGTACGGAGTTTCCGTACGGCGCCTTTAGCATAAGGTTGCTCCTGCTAATAGCAGGCGCAGCCAATGCTAAAGTATAGCTGCGCCTCCCGCTCGCGACGTTTAAATTTCACGTCGTTTACGTAAGTAAACCGTGAATGGCGCTGGACGCCATTCACGTTCAATTACAAGCAAATGACGTACTTGCGACGTCATTTGCCGCAATGCATGTCGGGAAAGTTTCCCGACGGAGCATGCGCAGTTCGCTCGGCGCGGGAGCGCGCCTAATTTAAATGATTCCCGCCCCCGGCGGGATCATTTACATTAGGCAGCCTTGCGCCCGGCTGCTTAGCATATTGCCCGCGCAATTTACGGAGCAACTGCTCCGTGAATCGCGGGCAAAGCGCAATATTTGCGTGGGCGCAGAGAAAAAAATTTGCTCTTTGCCCACGCAAATATTGCGCGATTCTACTTGAATCTGGGCCGGTGACTTTGTGAAAAATTGGCATACCTTTTTTTTCTATCTATTTATGTTTAATCTGAACTGTGAGTAGCTTCTGTCCCTGTTGGAAATAGGCAACTTTCAAAGCAAATCGCAGACATTTCAGCACCAAGGTCAGCTTCCACCCAGCCAGCTCCCAGCAATGTCATGGATGAAAGCCTTAGTGCAGCGCACAGCGGAGTTCAATGCACGAGATCTATCGGAGGAGATTAGGTGTGTCTGGTGCTTCTGTGCCTAAAGGGCAACATTTTAACATTCAAATCCTAGATGGTCTGTAAAGCAATTGTTTAACCACTTGCTTACTGGGCACATATACCCCCCTCCTGCCCAGGTGAAATTTCAGCTTCCGGCACTGCGTCGCTTTAACTGACAATTGCGCGGTCGTGCGACGTGGCTCCCAAACAAAATTGACGTCCTTTTTCCCCCACAAATAGAGCTTTCTTTTGGTGGTATTTGATCACCTCTGCAGTTTTTATTTTTTGCGCTATAAACAAAAATAGAGCGACAATTTTGAAAAAAAATACAATATTTTTTACTTGTTTCTATAATAAATATCCCAATTAAAAAAAAAAAAAAAAAACATTTTTTTTTTTCAGTCTAGGCCGATACGTATTCTTCTACATATTTTTGGTAAAAAAAAAAAAAATCACAATAAGTGACTGGTTTGCGCAAAAGTTATAGCGCCTACAAAATAGGGGACAGAATTATTATTTTTTATTATTTTATTTTTACTAGTAATGGCGGCGATCTGCGATTTTTATTGGGACTGCCACGTTATGGCGGACACATCGGACACTTTTGACACATTTTTGGCACCATTCACATTTATACTGCGATCAGTGCTATAAATATGCACTAATTACTGTATACATGTGACTGGCAGTGAAGGGGTTAACACTAGGGGGTGAAGAAGGGGTTAAATGTGTACCCTGCATAGTGTTCTAACTGTGGAGGGAGGGGGGTGACTGGGGGAGGTGACCGATCTGTGTCCCTATGTACAGGAGACACAGATCGGTCTCCTCTCTCCCTGACAGGACGCTGTCTCTGTGAGAGCCGGCAATGAGAAATGATCTCATATGTTTACATATGAGATCATCTCTCATTGGCCGCACAGATCGCCTACCAAACGGCCACTCCGATTGGACGTTCACAGCGATCTGTGATTGGCTGTGTCCAAGGGACACGGCCAGAACAGAGTTTCCCCGCTGCGCGCTCGGGAGCGCGCGCGGGGGAACCAGGAAAGGGGCGGGCATCAATTGACGTCCTGTTGGATTTTCAGGTCTGTGCTGTAGCCGTCATTCGGCTATAGCGCGGGCCTCAGGTGGTTAAAGGGTAAGTTCACCTTTGTACACTTTTTTTTTTTTTTTTCGTAGCGGCCTGCTCTTGTTGGGCTGGCGCTATTTTAAATTTAGGGGAAAGTCTGAGGCCGCGTACACACCATCGGTCCAAACCGATGAAAACGGACCGAAGTTCAGTTTCATCGGTCCAAACCATCCTTCGGACAAAAATGAGAGAACTTGCTTTAAAATCAAACCGATGGACCGCTGACCGATAGGTCCAAACCGATGGTTAGTACACAAAAGCATCGGTTCAAAACCCACGCATGCTCAGAATCAAGTCGACGCATGCTTGGAAGCATTGAACTTCGTTTTTTTCAGCACGTCGTTGTGTTTTACGTCACCGCGTTCTGACCCGATCGGTTTTTGAACTGAAGGTGTGTACGCACATCAGACCATCAGTCTGCTTCAGTGGTGAACCGATGAAAACGGTCCATCGGACCATTTTCATCGGATGGATCGACCGTGTGTACGCGGCCTGAGAGTTAGTTGACTCAGACGTGTATGATTTTGAGCATATTCGGCTTCTGTTCCAGCCATGGCTGTGCTGTGAGTGACCACTATTGTTTGCCTGGAGTGTAGTTGTTACTCCATGCCAAGGGTGGCAGCAGCTAGATCAAGATGATTTGAGTATTTTTCCCTCGGCAGCCAATCAATAAGGGTTGGTCGTCCCGCTGTGCATGTTGGGGAAGGGTACTTAAGGGACGGATGTCACTGGTCTGGGTTTGTCGCCGATCCTGGGTCTGTCGTCCCACCACCCGTGTGTGGCCCTCCTGGCCCGGGGGTGCGTGTTCCTGTAATCCTGCAAAATTGAAGAGGAAAACTAGGACAGCCGCACTCCAAAAAAACGTTCCTTTAATTAAAACTGGTCACAAAAATTACATGCCACAGCAAAAGGTAGACAGAAGCTGACGTGTTTCACACTGTATCTCAGTGCTTAATCATAGCTATGATTAAGCACTGAGATACAGTGTGAAACGCGTCAGCTTCTGTCTACCTTTTGCTGTGGCATGTAATTTTTGTGACCAGTTTTAATTAAAGGAACGTTTTTTGGAGTGCGGCTATCCTAGTTTTCCTCTTCAATTTTGCATATTGTTGCATTGCCGGCACCCATGGTTTGGACTCAGTGAGAAGGTTCCTTGTTATCATCTGAACGGTTACTCTTTCTCTCTTCCTGTAATCCTGGCTTCGGATCACTTTGGTCCGGGGTTGTGATCTTCTAAGTAGGCCCAGTAAGCAGATTGGGTCTACGTTCTTGAGGGTGATCCTGTGCATCCTAAAGGGAGAAAGCCGCTTGATGAAGGACCTATCTTGGAGAGGACCAAGCACAAGTCTGGTGTCTCAAGAGAGGCCTTGAACTTCATCGAAGGATGCGCCGTTCACTGAAAGGCTTGATGGTGATGGCCTGTCAGTTTCAAGTTCTACAAGAAGTTAATCTGGAGAAATCCGGGTGCTGAATCCTGTGCTGAGGGGATTTCGGGGAAAAAGGTATCTCCATCAATGGGAAGGTCTGTGGAAGAGACTGTACTATGTTCCGTGTGACATTCTGGTTGCTAGGTTAGTGAGAGAAATCTATCTAGGTGCGCAATACCCACTCTGGCTAGAGTGGCGACGAAAGCTGTGTCGCAAGAAGCAGGAGTGCTTCCCGATTACAATACCGCACCTGAACCTATTTACCTGTTACCCTTCCACCCTTTTTCAACCACTTATTTTATTCTTCTACCAAGTTCAGCAAATAAATCTTTAAAAAGGAAGTACAAAGTGTGGACATTGAACTTTCTCTACTCTCACTCATCACCCTGGTCGGTGAGGAAACAGAGGTAACGTGCCGCCCGAAAATATCCAGCAGCTCCTTCGGGGGGTAGTGCTACACGTGGGGGCTCGTCCGGGATAGGCTGTTACCTCTCGCAATGGAAAATTGATCCTGCCATTGAGAGTTGAGTTTGTCGGGGTGTTGGACTGTGCTTGCAAAGAAGGGGTTATGTCAGGTTGCTCGGCAGGGCATTGGCTGCACGTGCAATTGAGTAAGATGCGTGAGACGATGTGCCCAGAAAAGAACTGAAAGTGGGAGAAGTTTTCCACCCCTGTGTGAGTGTGTCTGGCGTGGAAGAAATCTGGATTACTCGATCGAGGAGAGAAGATCGGTTGCAGTCATGTTGGTGTATCTATCGCCATCGGAGAGGCTGAGGTCTACTATAGCTCAGGCTGGAGCTGGTGCGAATCCCGCACCCACTAGAGCCTTGTTAACGGACACAGGCATCCGGATGAAGCCACGGGAGCGTCTCGTGCTCTACACAAGTGGCAACGTGGAGGCACTCGGTGTGTCGTGCCTGCAATGTGAGGGACTGGAGGTTCAAATCCGACCCTTTGACCGATGTCTACAGTGTGAGGAATATCTATTTGTGGTGGACCAGCCCACCGGATCACCCCGTGCATATCGTGTGGACTGGGTTACAGGTGCCGTCACTTTGGAGGAAGCTACTCCCTGGCCTGTAACTACTACTACAACACCTGCTGCACCTGTTGTGGAGAAAAATGTTCCTGGGCCATCAGCAGAGGAACTTACAGAGAATGCTTGTACAGCGATCGTACCTGCCATGCCTGCCAAAAAGAAGGTGGGTTACGTGAAGGCTTCCTATGGCCGTGGTCGAGGCCTACCCCAGTGTCTATCGGGACCGAACTCCGAGGAACATGCTGCCCTCGTGGAGACCGCGTCAGGAACTGGTAAGCGGGCTGGGGACAATGTTGTAAAGGTCGTACGTACGTACGTACGTACGTACGTACGTACGTACGTACGTACGTATTTGCCCGCAGAGGAGTATTCAGACTCCGATCTGGACTCATAGTCCGATACCGGGGATGACCATTGGTTTGAACCGGGGCTACTTGAATTAGCATGGGACAAAAGATTCAAGGCCGCCGCTTCCCGTAGATCAGGGAACCGTTCTCCCATAGACTCTGGGAACACAACGCCTCGGGCGGAAACCCCGGGTGTGAATTGGGAGGTAGTAATGGATGCAGTAATTATTACAAGGGGGAAAAGATGTACCTCCAACCATGACGCCTGTTTTAAAAAGGTCTCTGGAGGCTTGTGTGATGCCGGGACTTGGACACTCCGGTACTTTGCCTAAGCTTGCCCGGTTGCAGAGGATTCTGATGAAAAGGGTTGCTCTGGACTATAGGTGGGAGTTTCCTTATGTGCCAGAGGCTACCATGAAGGAGATTGAGGAAAACCGTGAACAATGGTATCAGGAAGCCATTTGGGACTACCTTAAAGTGCCTAAGACATCCCGGCACGTTAGTTTTTTTGTTCATAATGGCTCATCGTTTTGCTGGATGTCGGGAATCCTGGAGCTGTGGTCGGCACATTTGGATCGGGTGGTTATCCAGAGGCTTGGAAAGGATGACCGGGTCTACTCAATCACTACCCTTGATGATCAGGTAAAAACTCTAACTTTGCCCGATCCCTGGTTCTATTTGTAAAAAAAAAAAAAAAGAACTGGCAGAACTTGTTTGCAGGGGTTTGTTCCCTTTTTCAAGAAGTCTATGAGGAACTATTTTTTTTCTCCCTCTCTCTTTTTTTTTGTTCTTGTTGCTATTGAGAGTGCTGTTTGACTTTGGGGGGAAATAACTTAGTCAGTTAGGGTAGGACTTCGAGGACTTTCTGATCAAGAGATATCTCTGTTTGAGAGTTTATACAGCACTTGTGGATCCTAAGCTCTGCCATCAGAGGGCAGTGTTTTGTCATATCAGGAAAGGTCTTTTAGTTTTTTTGATTTTTTTATATCTTCGCTTAACATCCTAATACTCTTTAGGAGGAAAAGTAATTTTTTACCTTTACAGAAGGTGCAGTTTTGCTCTGCCTCAGAAATGTATATAATTTAGACGCAAGATTGTGTGTTTTTTTGTTGTTTTTCAGGTCCAGTTGATCTTCTATCAAGACTGTCGGAGAATGGGGCAGAATAGATAGATAGGAATAACGTTTATGATTCATCATAATGTTATGATAACTTTTGTGCTCTTATTTCTTTTCTTTCCCCTTCTGCATTTAAAAGTAAAGAAAAAACAAAATGGGTTCAGGTGTTGGCGCTTAGGCTTGAGACGCCATGGTTCTTCACACTGGGGAAGCATTGTGTGTATAAGGCAGTCTATGATCCAGGGGGAGGGGGGCAGAGAGTCGAAGCATTGTGTGTATAAGGCAACAGTGTGATCCAGGGGGAAGGGGCAGAGAGCTGGAGCATTATGTGTATAAGGCAGCAGCGTGATCCAGGGGGAGGGGGGCAGAGAGATAGAGCATTGTGTGAATAAGGCAGCAGTGTGATCCAGGTGGAGGGGGCAGAGAGCCGGAGCATAGTGTGTATAAGGCAGTAGTGTGATCCAAGGGGAGGGAGGCAGAGAGCCAGAGCAGTGTGTGTATAAGGCAGCAGTGTGATCCAAGGGGAGGGGGCAGAGAGTTGGAGCATTGTGTGTATAAGGCAGCAGTGTGATCCAGCAGTAAGGGCGCAGAGAGCCGCAGCATTGTGCGTATAAGGCAGCAGCATAATCCAGGGGGGGAGAGAGCTGGAGCATTGCAAGTATAAGGCAGCAGTGTGATCCAGGGGAGGGGGGCAGAGTGCCGGAGTATTGTGTGTATAAGGTAGCAGTGTGATCCAGCAGTAAGGGGCAGAGAGCCGCAGCATTGTGTGTATAAGGCAGCAGCATAATCCAGGGGGGGCAGAGAGCTGGAGCATTGCGTGTATAAGGAAGCAGTGTGATCCAGGGGAGGGGGGCAGAGAGCCAGAGCATTGTGTGTATAAGGCAGCAGTGTGATCCAGGGGGCGGGGGGCAGAGAGCCGGAGCATTGTGTGTATAAGGCAGTCGTGTGGTCCAGGGGGAGCCTCCTGGGTGGAAGAGGCCCAATGGGACTAGAACCACTGACCTAGAACATCTATATAGCTGCATCTCTTTCTCTTTTCGTTACAATGTTCTTTGTATCAGTTCTGTTTGTTTTTAGTATTTTGTGGTTGGATTACACCTTCACAGAAGAATGTGAAAACGCAGCTGTTCCTCAGTCATTCGCTGGCAATTAATGTCACGTCAACTCGCTGTATTTTACGCGCCCGTTTGTAAGCTGTTATATGTGTAGAGTCCCGTTGTGACACCGCTTGAGAAAACACGGCACAAATCTTAAAATTAATTTGAACGCGCTACAAGCCGCCTTACTAAATGATGCGCTCGACCTTTTTGCTGTTAAGCACACTATATAAACTGACAAGGGGGTGCCGAAATTAACATTAAACCAACGCTATATATTCAGCAGCCAAACAGCTGACAAGTCTGACATTTGCATTATAGCATCCCGGTCTCCCCGTCTTGTATGTTGTTGAATATTGTTACATTCTTCTTTCTAATGTGTTTGTTCCTTGACTTGCTGAGCCTTTGGAGAGCGTTCGGCGGCACGCAGGGAGATGTGTTCAGTCTGTTCCAAATCTGTAGAGTTCAAATGTTCATCGTTTATGAAAGCTCATCATTGCTCGTCTGTTGTACCAGTTGCAAAAATGTGGTTGGCGCGTTCGACCAGTGGCAGCTAGTTCTCAACATTTTTGGGG
Source organism: Rana temporaria (assembly GCF_905171775.1). Lineage (NCBI taxonomy): Eukaryota > Metazoa > Chordata > Amphibia > Anura > Ranidae > Rana > Rana temporaria. The sequence continues at coordinate 215,162,967 of NC_053494.1, forward strand.
GGGACTGCAAACAAACTGTAAAAAAAATTAATTGCCGCTTCTGTGCCCATCAAACGCAGCTACTGTGCCCATCAAACACAGCCACTGTACCCATCGAACGCAGCCACTGTGCCATCAATTGCTGCCACTGTGCCATCAATTGCTGCCACTGTGCCCATCAAACGCAGTTAATGTGCCATCAATTGCCGCCACTGTGCCCATCAAATGCAGCCACTGTGCCCATCAAATGCAGCCACTGTGCCCATAAATTGCCGCCACTGTGCCATCAAACGCAGCTACTGTGACATCAAACGCAGTCACTGTGCCATCAATTGCCACCGCTGTGCCCATCAAACGCAGCCACTGTACCCATAAATTGCCGCCACTGTGCCATCAAACGCAGTCACTGTGCCATCAATTGCCGCCACTGTGCCCATCAAACACAGCCACTGTACCCATAATTTGCTGCCACTGTGCCATCAAACGCAGTTATGATACCCATCAATTGATGACACTGCACCCATCAACTGCTGCCAGTGTGCTCATCAACTGCCGCTACTATTCCCATCAATTTCCGCTGATGTGCCCATCAATTGCTGCCAGTGTGCCCATCAACTGCTGCCAGTGTGCCCATCAATTGCAGCTACTGTGCCCATCAACTGTCGCCACTGTGCCTACCAATTTCTGCCTGTGTGCCCATCAATTGCCACTACTGTGCCCATCAAATGCTGCCAGTGTGCATCCCCCCTCCAGGAACTTACCTTGTCTCGTTGGGGCATCGGGTCACGGCGATGTCCTCCACGCTCCTCAATGTCTTCTCCCATCCTGTCTTCCCATCCTCTGCCTGATAGGCGTCCAATCACAGTGCCTGTCGTTTCAGCCAATTAGGTGACAGGTAACAGACCCGATTGGCGGAGAGGCATTTCAGTGTTAGGAAAGCAAATATTAATTTGGAGGTGGACCTAGGGTGGAAGGATGCAGTATGTGCTGTCCATCAATAAATCTGTCAAGCTTTTTGATGAGACCTTTGGACTGCAGCTCCTTTTTCTCTTTAGTTTGGGGATTGAGAAGCCGTGGTCAAAACCCTAGATGTCTTGAGGGGCTGGAGAAGCTTGGACCTTGGATTGGAAGCTTGGACCTTACTGGAGTATGGACTTCTACCCAAGGGGTTCACAGCTGAACTGACAGGTGCTTTACAGCCAGGAGCTACAGTCACAGAGTGCTGGGTCAGCTTAAAGGTTCTCTATCTTTGAAGACTGTAAGGGCCAGATTCATAAAGAATTGCGGCAGCGTAACGTATGTCCTTTACGTTACTCCGCCGCAAGTTTTCATCGTAAGTGCTTGATTCACAAAGCACTTGCGTGTAAACTAGCGGCGGCGTAGCGTAAAGCCGTCCGGCGCAAGCCCGCCTAATTCAAATGGGGCGGGGACCATTTAAATTAGGCGCGTTCCCGTGCCGAACGTACTGCGCATGCTCCGTTAGGAAATTTCCCGCCGTGCTTTGGGCAAAATGACGTGGCCCCGAGGAATGGCGACGTGCGTAACGTACTTTCGTATTCCCGGACGACTTACGCAAAAAAAAAAAATATTGAAATTCGACGCGGGAACGACGGCCATACTTTAACATGGGCTGTCTATTGTTACACCACCTCAATAGCAGCCGTAACTTAGCGACGCGAAAAGCCGACTAGCGACGACGTAAGAGAATGCGACGAACGCGCGTACCTTTGTGGATCGCCGTAAACAGCTAATTAGCATACCCAACGCGGAAAACGACGCGATCTCCACCCAGCGGCGGCTGAAGTATTGCATCCTAAGATCCGAAGGCGTACGCCTGTCGGATCTTAGCCAAATGCCGTCGTATCTTGTTTGTGAATTACATGGTTTCTACAAAATATTTTGAATTACCCTCTCAATATGTACATAAATCTCTGAAATAACTCTTTAGCCACTTGGAGTATCTTGGTGCGTAATGGGAGTATCTTGACGAGCAGCGGAAGGGGCGGGCCCCAGGACAACTTTTTCATCGGGGCCCACAAACGTCAAGCTACGCCTCTGGGTGCAACAGAATGTTTCTGTATCCTTAAGTTTCATATTATTCAACAAGAAGACGTTATCTAAAATACGAAACGTAAAACTGCGTCTTGGAGCTGTTGCCAATATACTTTCAAGTTTCACGTAGCCTGGCCTGGCGTTCTCCTTCAGTCTCTTTGTAAAGTTTACTTTTCTACCCTGGGAAAGTCACAAGTCTAAAAGTGACACATCTAATCTATGGGCTGCGCCAGAATAAAACACGGCCCGGCACAGGTGACTGACTGCGTCCCCGAGAATTACAGCTGACTAGCCAATGTTTATGCACTGCTCAGGCCAATAAATTTCCAGCACAGCAATATGTCAATGGCCAAATGAATAATGCAAAAATCAACATGGCTTATTTAAATGTAGCTTAACCTTTTCTACTGATGAGCTGCAGGAGAAGAATAATTGGCTCAATTAAAATTTAATTTGGAAAAATGTGCCTTCCAAACAAAGTTTTTCATTCCAAGTTTCTCAATAAATTTTACCTTGGGCCAAAACGCGGTGGAATTCAGATTTTCAAGAAGAACACAAAAAGATAAAAACACAAAAAGGTTGTTGTGGTCGGCATTGAAAATAATTGTTACCTGGTATAGATCCAATTTGCTTTAACGGTCGGCCAAAAGTTGTGCTGGGACCAGATAAAATGTGATACATGATTTGCGTAGTTTATAGTATAAGGACTTGTGTTCAGTTAGAACACTGGGGTGGCTTGACGTGCCCACTGGAGGTTACACATAGGGGCAGATCCACAAAGAGAGTACGCCGGCGTATCTAGTGATACGCCGACGTACTTTCAAATTTCCCGCGTCGTATCTTTGTTTTGAATCCTCAAAACAAGAAACAACGGCACCTGGGTTAGATCCGACAGGCGTACGTCTTCGTACGCCTTCGGATCTTAGATGCAATTCTTCGGCGTCCGCTGGGTGGCGTTCCCGTTGTATTCCGCGTTGAGTATGCAAATTAGCTATTTCCATCGATCCACGAACGTACGACCGGCCGTCGCATTCTTTTACATCGTTTCCTTTTGGCTTTTTTCGGGGTATAGTTAAAGCTGCTATTTGGTGGCGTACGCAATGTTAAGTATGGCCGTCGTTCCCGCGTCGAATTTGAAAATATTTTATTTTGTTTGCGTAAGTCGTCCGTGAATGGGGCTGGACGTAATTTATGTCCACGTCAAAACAATGACGTCCTTGCGACGTCATTTAGCGCAATGCACGGCGGGAAATTTAGGGACGGCGCATGCGCAGTTCGTTCGGCGCGGGGACGTGCTTCATTTAAATGAAACACGCCCCCTACACGCCGATTTGAATTACGCACCGTTACGCCACGAGAGATACACTACGCCGCCCTAACTTACGGCGCAAATTCTTTGTGGATTCAAAGATTTAAAAAGTAAGTTACAGCGGCGTAGCGGCTCTCACATACGCTGCGCCCATGCAATTGTACGAGGATCTGCCCCATACTGTATATTTGTAAATGGGTACAAGTAAACCCCTTGGGCCAGATTCAGGTACATTGGCGTATCTTTGTGCCGGCGTAGCGCATCTCATATGCGCTACGCCGACGTAACATTGAGAGGCAAGCTGAGTATTCACAAAGCACTTGCTCCCATATTTACGCCAGCGTAACATAAATAGGCCGGCGTAATATTTTCGTGGGGCGTAGCGTATCTAAGATACACTACGCCGCCGTAACTTACTTTTTTTTTTTAATCCTCAAAGAATGCGTGCCGTAAGTTACGGTGGCATAGTGTATCTTTGGCGGCGTAAGGGCGCACAATTCAAATCGATGTGATGGGGGCGTGTTTTATGTAAATACGTCGTGACCCGACGTAAACAACTTTTCTTTTTAGCGGCGCATGCACCGTCCGTGGGGGTATCCCAGTGTGCATGCTCGAAATTAAACCGGAACAAGCCAATGCTTACGACGGTGACGTCATTCTACGCAAATCCCTATTCGCGAACGACTTACGCAAACGACGTAAAAAATTCAAAATTCAACACGGGAACAACGGCCATACTTAACATTGAGTACGCCTCATAATAGCAGGGGTAACTATACGCCGGAAAAAGCCGAACGCAAACGACGTAAAAAAATGAGCCGACCGGACGTATGTTCATGGATCGCCGTATCTAGCTAATTTGCATACTCGACGCGGAATTCAACGGAAATGCCACCTAGCGGCCGCCGGAAAAATGCACCTAAGATCCGACGGCGTACTAAGACGTACACCTGTCAGATCGATCTCAGATGCAGTCGTATCTTGTTTTGTAGATACAAAACAAAGATACGACGCGGGAACTTTGAAATTACGCGGCGTATCAATAGATACGCCGGCGTAATTCTTCTGTGGATCTGGCCCTCTGTCTATAAGATTGTGATAAAAATCTGGGATGTTCGGTCGTTATATGCTCTGTATATTTTACATTAATGTTTCCATGTTAGCATATTCCTATTTTCTTGGGAAATAAATGAAAGATATTGTTTTACTAAGCAGTGTGCTTACCTTCATAGATAACCTTATATCATTGTGCTTATCAAAGTCTTAGTAGGTTAGCTAATTATAGGGATAGACAAGTTAACCACTTCCTTACTGGACACTTAAACCCCCTTCCCACCCAGACCAATTTTCAGCTTTCAGCGCTGACGCATTTTGAATGACAATTGCGCGGTCATACAACACTACCCAAATTATACTTTTAACATTTTTCTTCCCACAAATAGAGCTTTCTTTTGGTGGTATTTGATAATCTCTGACGTTTTTATGTTTTGTGCTATAAACAAAAAAAGACAGAAAATTTTGAAAAAAACACATAGGTAGATTCAGGTACCTGGGTGTAAACTTGCGGCGGCGTAGCTTAGCCTGTTTAGGCTATGCCGCCATAAGTGAGATAGGCAATTACATGATTCTCAATGTACTTGCCTGCTAATATACGGCGGTGTAGCCTAAAGCGGGCGGGCGTAAGAGCGCCGAATTCAAATGTCTTGGAGGGGGGCATGTTTTATGATAATGAGGCTTGACTTCACATTTTTTACGTTTTTTTTAAAAGCGCATGCGCCGGGCGCCTACATTTCCCAGTTTGCATTGCGGCTAAGTACACCGCACGGGCCTATTGATTTTGACGTGGACGTAAAAGACGTAAATCCCGATTCACGGACGACTTACGCAAACAACGTAAAAAATTTGAATCTCGCGGCGGGAACGGCGGCCATATTTTAACATTGTTATTCCACCTAATAGATGGAATAACTTTAGGCCTGCTAATGCCTTACGGAAACGGCGTAAATCGACTGCAGCGGCCGGGCGTACGTTCGTGAATCGGCGTATCAACGCATTTACATATTCTACGCCGACCGCAATGGAAGCGCCACCTAGCGGCCATCCAAAAAATGGCAATCTAAGATAGGACGGCGCAAGCCGTCCTATCTTAGATATGTTTAAGCGTATCTCTGTTTGAGCATACACTTAAACATAAGTCGGCGTAGATTCTGAGTTAGGTTGACTTATCTACTGATAAGTCGGCCTAACTCTACCTGAATCTACCTAACAATATTTATTTATTTTTTGTTATAATAATATCCCATTTAAAAAAAACAAAAGAAAACTACTTTTTTCCTCAGTTTAGGCCGATACGTATTCTTCTACATATTTTTGGTAAAAGAAAATCGCAATCAGTGTCTAGGGGTTGTAAAGGTACAATTTTTTTCCCTAAATATCTTCCTTTACCTTAGTGCAGTCCTCCTGCACTTACCTCATCTTTCCATTTTGCTTTTAAATGTCCTTATTTCTTCTGAGAAATCCTCACTTCCTGTTCTTCTGTCTATAACTCCACACAGTAATGCAATGCTTTCTCCCTGGTGTAGAGTGTCGTGCTCGCCCCTCCCTTGGACTACAGGAGAGTCAGGACACTCTCTACGTTGCAGATAGAGAAAGGAGCTGTGTGTTATTGGGCGTCCCGACTCTCCGGTAGTCCAAGGGAGGGGGCGAGCACGACACTCCACACCAGGGAGAAAGCCTTGCATTACTGTGTGGAGTTACAGACAGAAGAACAGGAAGTGAGGATTTCTCAGAAGAAATAAGGACATTTAAAAGCTAAATGGAAGGATGAGGTAAGTGAAGGTGGACTGCGCTAAGGTAAAGGAAGCTATTTAGGGAAAAAAAAATTACTTTTACAACCCCTTTAAAGCGGAGGTTTACACTAAAAAAATGATCTACCATCTGTACCCGCACATAGATGATTGACGTGCGGGTACAGCCCTTCATGCTTTCTGAAAATAGCCGGACTAGGACTCGGCTCTTCACGGCGCTATACGACACCTGCGCACAGACTAGGAGCTGACTGCGCAGGCACCGTTAATAGCCGACTCCTAGGTCGGCTATTTTCGGAAAGAGTGACGAGCCTTAGCCGCACGTCAATCATCTACGCCCGTAGATAATTTTTTTAGGGTGAACCTCCGCTTTATGTGTGTCCTAGGGAGTGCTTCTAACTGTAGGGGGGATGGGCTGTGTGTGACATGACACTGATAGCTGCTCCCAATTACAGGGAGCTGTGATCAGTGTCTTGTCACTAGGAAGAATGGGGAAATGCTTGTTTACATCAGCATTTCCCCGTTCTTCCTCTCCGCGAGACGATCGCGGGTATCCCTGCGGACATCGAGTCCACGGGACCCGCGGTCGGACTCACGGAGCTTGCGGCGCCCACAATGCCGCTTCTTAAAGGGGACGTACCTGTACTCCCATCTGCCCACAGGAGCCATTGTGTCGGCGTATATCGTCGTGCGCTGGTCCTTAAGTGGTTAAGTAATGTCTGTTGTCTGTGGGGGGGGGGGGGGTGCAATTTAAATCTGAGGACAATGGTGAAAAGAAGCAGTAAAATCAGTTGAAATTTCCCCCCTCCCCCGAAGTCACAAAGCAATTAAAGTAAAGACAGGCAAACATACGTTACATTGAAGCAGATACATCACAGCGCAGTAATTAATCAGCATCAGTAGAGGTAATGCAAATAATTTAGATAGGAATCTTTAGCGAGAACGGTTTTGGTAAATGATTGATGAATTTACGGTTGTATGAAGCTATACTACGCTCCACGACCTTGTATGTATAATGACGCAAAATGAATTACCTTCATTACATTCTATGAGGGAGCAACTTGTCTTCCGCTTATTAAACCCTAAATTGGTTTTGTCAGGTGATCTATGGATAAAATAACGCGTTTTGCTGCTTCCTAATTTTGTTTACAATAACAGCAGGGGGGGGGGGGGGGGGATTGGTATGGAAGTGTAATTCCAGTTTAAATAAGTGTTTAGGAGAAAATTCTTCAAAAAGGAAATGATTTCATTGAATATCTAGAAGTTTTCTTTCCTTTTTATTTTTTCGGGAGAGAGTTTTTCGTTTTGGTATGAAAGGGGAAGCATGGTGGTGACCATCGCGGGACAAAAATCCACCGGAGATCCAAAATGTTACAGTTGTCAGGGCCGATCCTAGGGTCACATGCGCCTGGGTGCAGAAATATTTCTGGCGCCCCCACATGGGTGTGGTCATTTTACTAACTCCTCCCCTTTACAAATGTTTCTATGGCAACGACTCAACCACAGAGATGCTCCCCCACAAAGTCTTCATTACCCTGGGATCCTTACATGATCTCTTAACAATAAACAAAATACAGGAAGAGAAGCAGAGAACTTTATTGGAACCCGGAGGATTTGTTAGAAAGACCCCCAGACATACTACAGACATGATACAGGAGATGGTCAGGGACTGCAGACATAGTACAGAAGATGGTCAGAGACTGCAGACATGATATAGGAGATGGTCAGAGACTGCAGACAATAGTACAGAAGATGGTCCATTAGACCCCTTTCACACTGGAGGTTTTTTTCAGGCACTTTAGCGTTAAAAATACTGAAAAAAGCCTCATCTGCAATGCCAGTTTGAGAGCCCGGGGTGCTTTTTACACTGGAGCGGTGCGCTTGCGGGACGTCCAAAAATTTCCTGCAAGTAGCTTCTTTGAGGCACTTTCATGTGTGTATACACATCGGCACCCCCACCTCTGCAGGCGCCTGGGTGCAAAGCACCCTGCGCACCCTGCCTAGGATCGGCCCTGACAGTTGTGGTTGAATCCGTAAAGAGAGCGATCTGATAAATAGAACTAAGATAGGTGTGCCACATCCAGGGGCGGACTGACAACTCATGGGGCTCCCGGGCAATAGAAGATTATGGGGCCCCCCTGGGCTTACAGATGGCCACCAAGCCAGGAGGCAGTGCAGAGGCGGGGCAGCTAAAATCTCGGGATTTTCACATCAGAAGCATGTCTGTTTTGGACATATCAGGGACAGATCTAAAAAAAAACACAGATTTTTACACTGTCCCTGGTTTTACTGAGCCTGGCAACCCTGATGGGGCCCCCTAGTGGCATGGGGCCCTCAGGAAGTGCCTCAATGGTCAGTCCGCCCCTGGCCACATCCCAAAGATATATCGAAAAAGAGAGGAAAGCCCTAGAGTGGGACTTTGGAAGCACTACCACAAAAATAGTGGAATATAGAAATAACAAAAGGTATTTATTGAAACAACATACCGTATTTTCCGGCGTATAAGACGACCTTTTACACCAAAATTACACAGCCAAAAACCGGGGGTCGTCTTATACGCCGGGTGAAGCAGCTTCTCTATCGATAGCAGCCCGCCGGGTCCTCTGTAAGGCTGTATATATTTTGTATTCTGCGCCGCTCCGCCAATCCCGATGCACTGTGTTGATAACAGAGCATGCCAAGCCTGCTCGGATTGGAGTAATAACCTCTGCCAATCCAAGCAGGCTACATAATGTCGCAGTCACGATAAAAATCGCTGATCACCGCCATTACTAGTAAAAAAAAAAAATAATAATAAAAATACCATAAAACTATCCCTTATTTTGTAGACGCTATAAATTTTGCGCAAACCAATCAATAAAGGCTTATTGCAATTTTTTTTACCAACAATATGTAGAAGAATACGTATCGGCCTAAAAAATGAAAACCGCAGAGGTGATCAAATACCACCAAAAGAAAGCTCTATTTGTGGGAAAAAAAGGACGTCAATTCAGTTTGAAAGCCATGCCGCACGACCGCGCAATTGTCAGTTAAAGCATTGCAGTGCCAAATCGCAAAAAGTGGCCTGGTCTTTTAGCTACAAAATGGTCCGGGGCTGAAGTGGTTAACTTTAGTTTTAAATTCTTTCCCTTTTTTAAATACTCATACCATAGCAGCTTGTGGCCTGTCAGGTTCCAATTGTAGTAAGTCCTTGTTGAAGGCCAACTTGGGGTTCCCCAGGGCTCATAGTCTAAGCTCCAGTCTGCTTCTTCACCAGGGTTCCTGCCTGATGGTGGGGATGAACATGCAGTAGGATATATAAATTGTAGCGCTAAATAGTGACTAAATGGTGTAAAAACTGAGTGAATAAATATATATAACAAATGTAAATCACCAGATGAGTGATATGTAATCAAAGGCAATAAATAACAAATGCAAAAGTCCAAAAGATCCTGTGAAGACTAGGTGAAACTTGAATGGTGTTATCAACTGGGTGAATGATTCTTGAGTGAGAAGAACCCATATATTGTTCCCACACTTTAAACGTGACACACACTTGTGAAAGAACCACCACCGAATCCACCGAGGCTTACCAGAGGTGTTGAACCCTGAAAAGCATATGCTCAGAGGGTCAACAAGGCTTGATATAATCACTGGATGTATCAATACGAGACCAAATCTTCAACGACAGTAACTGAAAAGTCCACCCATCAAATGGAGAAGATGTATGACCCAGAGACGTCCTCGCCTCCAGCCATCTCTCTGTTCTCTGTGCTAATTGACCGTGCTATTGTGTGAAGATGTCCTGTGTTTACACTTATGATAATGTGTATTGTATAGCAGGTGAGAGGAGACGGAACGTCTACCTTAAAAGGTCATATCTCGGAGTCACCTTGTCTGGGTAAATGATTAGTTAATTAGCTCATGTTAATTTATGTTCTGATTACCTCCTCTTTAAACTGTATATAAGATTGTATTCTTGGTTCTATTAAACACTCCATGTTTAGCACTAGATATGTGCATTCCCGTTCGTACGAATGTTATTTTCGTACGAAAATGTTCATTTTCGTACCCGCAGAATAATGTGTACATACGAAAAAATGTAAGCACCAAAATACGAAAACAACGGGATTACGAATGAGTTGCATAACGAACAACCGCAAATACGAACGAACGATCCGACGAAAATACGACAAAACGAAAATGGCAAAAGAACGAATATGACATCTATAACAAAAGACTTGCATTCTTTATTTTGTTTGAATCCTTTGTTCTGTTCGTATTTTGATTTTCAGTCGTATGTTCATATGACAAATAAAGAAAAATTATTCAGCGCTGGAATGTAAATATAAACTAAAAAATGCAAGCCAGCACTAAGGTAAATTCAAATAAAACACCTCACATTGACATCTAATAATAATAGTGCAGCGCAAAACAAACAATTTTAAACTATACATACAGAAAGTTAAAACATATGATATATGATATATAATTGAAAATTATATAATAAAGTCCATATAAAGTGCTCAAGTGCAAAAAGATGATCCAAATCGGAATATAATAGTGCAAAAATCCAAAGGGTGATATCCAGAAGGAACCTCCACCAAATAGCAGGAATGGCCTCTCACCTTACAACTTCGACCTGCAATAGGTCACAAAGCATAATCAGAGAACCACCTGTTCTCAGAGGACAGCAAGCAATGCAGCAGTAGAACCACGATATCAGTCAGACTCAGGATCAGGACATGGCAATCAGGGCATAAAAAACAAAGGAGAGGAAATCTAGTGCTCTCTGAAGCCAAAATACATTTATTTAAGAATAAAAAACGAATACACTCACTGTATAAGCACTCTCAAACGAGTGCAGCGAAACAGCATAAAACATCCATAAAAGCATGGGTTTCAGTCTAGGTCGGCGATCGCGGTTGACGTCTCATGTGGCCCCTTCCCCTCGTACGACGTTACGTCCCTATGAGCGGGACTTCATCAGCGTGGGGTGAAAAAAGGCAGCATGCTGCCTTTTTTCACCCCACGCTGATGAAGTCCCGCTCATAGGGACGTAACGTCGTACGAGGGGAAGGGGCCACATGAGACGTCAACCGCGATCGCCGACCTAGACTGAAACCCATGCTTTTATGGATGTTTTATGCTGTTTCGCTGCACTCGTTTGAGAGTGCTTATACAGTGAGTGTATTCGTTTTTTATTCTTAAATAAATGTATTTTGGCTTCAGAGAGCACTAGATTTCCTCTCCTTTGTTTTTTATGCCCTGATTGCCATGTCCTGATCCTGAGTCTGACTGATATCGTGGTTCTACTGCTGCATTGCTTGCTGTCCTCTGAGAACAGGTGGTTCTCTGATTATGCTTTGTGACCTATTGCAGGTCGAAGTTGTAAGGTGAGAGGCCATTCCTGCTATTTGGTGGAGGTTCCTTCTGGATATCACCCTTTGGATTTTTGCACTATTATATTCCGATTTGGATCATCTTTTTGCACTTGAGCACTTTATATGGACTTTATTATATAATTTTCAATTATATATCATATATCATATGTTTTAACTTTCTGTATGTATAGTTTAAAATTGTTTGTTTTGCGCTGCACTATTATTATTAGGTATGTTCATATGACATCTAACAAAAGATTTTCATTCTGTATTTTGTTTGATTCCTTTTTCTGTTCGTATGTTCATATGACATCTATAACAAAAGATTTGTATTCTGTATTCTGAATTCCTTCTTTCTGTTTGTAATTTGGTTTCAAAATACAGAATGCAAATCTTTTGTTATAGATGTAATTTTTGTTTTTTTGAATGGGCAGTGAGTGTAGTTAGTTAGTGAAGCAGCTTCTCTTTTGTGCTGAGTACAGTAGTACAATAAAGCCAAATAAACTTTTCTGTGGATTTTCGTCTGTAGGGAGAGATCAGTTGGCTAGACTTTTGAACCCGGAACCCAAAAATGGTTTTCTGATGGAGTTTAAAAACGAACGAACGTTCGGTAAAACGATCGTTTTTATGTTTGTTGTTAAAAAAGTCTGACCAAGTGTATGGGGCTTAACAATAGTTAATATGGATGAGCCGCGTGTTGAAAGTGCAGCGAATCCCGCGATATATTTACGAAAGTACAAAATGACAAAAATTCACGAAAATTATTGTCTAACAAGTAATGAACATGAATTAAACAGAATAACGAACCATCCCGCATGTACGAAAATAAAACGGTAACCAAAATACGAAACGATCGAAATACGAAAAAATTGCGTCGTACGAAAAACGAACGGGAACGAACAGGAAAACGGGCGTCTTACGAAAAACGAACGGGAACGAACCTACGGAACGATACGAAACAGAACAAAAAAAAAACGAAAAAAAATTCTGTGCACATGTCTATTTAGCACACAGACAAGTCTCGTCTCGTTGTGTGTTGAGAGCAGCTGGAATATCTGATATCTATATCCAGACTGATAGGAAACGGTATATGACGGAAGAACTCCAGCGGAGTGTGGGACGTTCCGTTATAATTATTACTATAGCGCCAACAGTTTACGCAGCACTTTACAATATAAAAGGGAGACAATACAGTTACAATACAATAAAATAGAAGAGGATTAAGAGGGCCCTGCTCAGAAAGAGCTTATAATCTAATAGGGTGGGGCAGGTGGTACAAAAGGTTGTAACTGTGGGGAATGAGCTGATGGAAGTGGTAAAAGATCAGTTGGAGACGTGATAGGCTTCTCTAAAGAGATGAGTTTTCAGGGATCACCTGAGGGCAGCTAGAGTAGAGGATAGCCGGACAGGTTGAGGTAGCGAGTTCCAGAGGATGGGAGAGGTTCTGGAGAAATCCTGAGAAATGAGCATGGGAGGAGGAGACGAGAGAGCTTGACAGTAGGAGGTCTTGAGAAGAGCGGAGAGGACGGTTTCGTATATGTTTGAAGACAAGATCGGTGATGAAGCTCGGGGCAGAGTTGTGAATGGCTTTGTAAGTTGTGGTTATTATTTTGAATTTAATTTGCTAGGAGATCGGGAGCCAGTGTAGGGATTGGAGGAGAGGGCTGGCAGACACTGAGCGATTTGTAAGGCGGATAAGTCTGTCAGCAGCATTCGTGAATGACTCAAGAGGGGAGGAGCCTATGGAGAGGCAGGCCAATGAGAAGGGAGTTGCAATAGTCAAGGCAAAAGATAACAAGGGAGTGAATGAGGAGCTTGGTGGGTTCATTTGTTAAAAAGGGGCGAATTTTAGAGATGTTACGGAGATGAACTCTACAAACTGATATGAACTCTTTGCTCCAATCTTATAATAATACTTCTCATTTATCACTTTGAGGAGAACTTCACACTTGTGGTTATCATCCTCAATAGGAGATGGAAGTCTGGATTGGTCTAAATGGTTTATACAAAGATTGACGATTACTGTTCCTGTCTTTAATTACCAGAAAACTCGGCTGAGATTTGTACTTTACGTGAAAACAGGTTTACATCTGTGAGTAATTAGCGATTCACGAAAGTCATATTTCCTCATTAAGTGAAGGGCAAACTGAACAACAAATTCTATTTTCCTAACAGTTTTATTATTTTCAGTAGTTAATTCCACCAATTATTCTTGTTTTTATTTTTCAATATATGTATTTTTTTTGTCTGAAAACATTTAAAAGATGGAACAAGTAAAAAAATGTATTTAGCATCTAAGGATAAGCAAATATCTCTCCTTCATAAAGCCTGGTTTCATGTACACCATTCAGTGTTCACATGAAGAAAACATATACAGTGGCCCAGATTCAAGAAGCTATTGCGCCCGCGCAACCATAGGTTGCGCGGCGCAATAGCTGTTTTGCTCCCGCGTAGCGAATGCCCCTGATTCAGGAACATCGCTACGGGGACTGCAGCCTAGGATATGACAGCCATAAGCCTCCTTATGCCTTCATATCTTAGGCTGCATTCTTGCGTTGGCCGCTAGGGGGCGCGGCCATTGTGATCGGCGTATAGTATGCAAATTGCATACTATCACCGATTCACAAAACTTGCCCGGGCCCAGCGCACGCCAGGTACGGAGTTTCCGTACGGCGGCTTTAGCGTAAGGCTGCCCCTTCTCATAGTAGGGGCAGCCAATGCTAAAGTATAGCCGCCCTTCCCGCTCGTGAAATTTGAATTTCACGTCGTTTACGTAAGTGATTCGTGAATGGCGCTGGACGCCATTCACGTTCACTTAGAAGCAAATGACGTCCTTGCGACGTCATTTGCCGCAATGCACGTCGGGAAAGTTTCCCGACGGAGCATGCGCTGTTCGCTCGGCGCGGGAGCGCGCCTAATTTAAATGATTCCCGCCCCCGGCGGGATCATTGACATTAGGCGCCCTTACGCAGGGCAAATTAGCATAGCGCCCGCGCAATTTACGGAGCTACTGCTCCGTGAATCGCGAGCAAATCGAAATATTTGCGTGGGCGCAGAGCAAAAATCGTTTCCCTTTGCCCACGCAAATATTGCGCGGCTCTACCTGAATCTGGGCCAGTATGTGTGCTGAACTTGAGCACATGGAAGACTGTAATAGGCACCACTACTATACCGCTATTACAGTGATCTCAACTAGCTTTTGGGTCTGATGCCGATCGCCTACCCTGCTGCTTACTGAATAAAGGAGGTTGCCCACTAGGCATGGAAACCACACGGAGGACACTTTGCATTTTCTCAATGAATGCAAAGTGTTCTCTGATTGGACGGTGTGTAGATTGTGATACCACCACCCCACCTCTCCACCTTGTCCAATCAGAGAGGGCTTTGCATTTCTTGAGAAAATGTAAAGTATTGCCTGAGTGGCACCTGTGTGGATTGGCCAACCTCCTGTGATCAGAATGCAACAGGGAAGCCACTTGGCACAGGACCTGGAAGCTAGCGAAGATCACTGTAGTAGCAGTGTAGTAGCAGTATCTATTACAGTGATTTCCAGATTCTAGGAGGGACCCCACAGGTGTGGTATATACCAGATGTTTTCAAATTGCGGTCCAAGGACTGTATGCAGCCCATTGCTAGCCTTTATCTGGCTCTTGGGGTACTATTCCTCCCAATGATATTAAGCACTATTCCTCCCACTGACACCAACGATGGGGCACTATTCCTCCCACTGACACCAACAATGGGGCACTATTCCTCCCACTGACACCAACGATGGGGCACTACGTCTCCTCCTGACCACCAATCCTGTGGCTATGTTTATTCTCACTGATGCTGGGTGTGAGATATTTTCTACCCCCACCGGCCACAATCTGGCCCCCCTAAAGTCTGAAGGACAGTAAACTGGCCCTTTGTTTAAAAAGTTTGAAGACCCCTGGTATATACTTTGGTCTCTACCCAGCCCTTTCAAGTGGACAAACAGAGAGAATGCATCATAGCCAAAACCAGAATGCTGGAATGAAACCAACAGCTATCAAAGATCAGGAGCACTACACGCTCCTGACAGCAGCCGGCATTAATAAACCCCAAAGCACACCCCAGCACCCCTTGAGATTACATGCATTCAAGTGCTGGTGGTGTCAGAACTGCATTTCCCCATGTTCCAGCAAAAAATAAAAGCCCTGGGAACACCCATAAATTGGGCTTTAGCCTGGGGTAAAATCACAAGCATGAAACGCTAGGCCTGGCTAGCCTAAATCAGGAATGGTCTCCACCCAGACCTTGCAGGTGGACAAACAGACAGAGAGAATGCATCATGGCAAAAATCAGAATCCTGGAATGAGACCAGCAGCTATCAAGGATCAGGAGTGCTACATGCTCCTGACAGCAGTCAGAATTAATAAACCCTGCCTCACACCCCAGCACCCCTTTCCATTACATGCATTCAGTGCCGAATCTGCATTTCCCCATGTTCCAGATAAAAAAAGCCCTGGGAACACCCATAAAATGGGCTTTAGCCTAGGGTAAAATCACAAGCATGAGACTACAGGCTTGGCTGGGTTAAATCAAGTTTGATCTCCACCCAGACCTTGCAGGTGGACAAATAGACAGGTAGAATGCATCATAGCCAAAACCAGAATGCTGGATTGAATCCACCTGCTAATAAAGGGGTTGTATACCCCCCCAAAAAACAACCTGTAAGGCAAAGGCATAATGAGCTAGTATGCACTGCACACTAGCTCATTATGAAATACTTACCTTAGAACCAAGCTCACACAGGGCCGCACGGTCACTGCTGAGGGAGATTACATGTTCCCTGGCATTTCTTTTAGGTTTGCGGCTCTGGCGATGTGAGTGGCTGGAGCCAGGATGATGTCCTCCATTACGGCAATTTCCGGGACAATACACCAGACCTTCGCTGGACCTTCACTGTGCATGCACTGCTGACGCCAGCGGCTGCATGCAAGGTGAATATCTCCTAAACCGTACAGGTTTAGAAGATATTCATTTTACCTACAGCTAAGCCTTATTATAGGCTTACCTGTAGGTAAAAAATGACCAAGCTGGCAATACAACAAGGATCAGGACCAAAAATTGGGCTATAGCCTGGGGTGGAGCTACAGCAAAGAAAGAAATAAAAGAGGCTTTTTATTACCTAACCACAGCACTTATCTGAACGGGACCAAGAACGACATATACTTGGCACCCTGGTGGGTTCAATAAGGGAGCTTGGTGATACTTTAAAGCGGAGTATTGGCAAAAAAAATATTAAAAGTCAGCAGCTACAAATACTACAGCTGCTGACTTTTAATATTAGGACACTTACCTGTCCTGGGATGTCGGCACCCGAAGCCGATCTGTTCCTCGGCTCTCGGGTGGAGGCGTCGCCATCTTCGGTAAGGCAATCAGGAAGTGAAGCCTTGTGGCTTCACTTCCTGGTTCCCTACTACGTGATCCTACTGGTCCCTGCTGTCTTCTGAGACCTGGGTGTCTTCCAGAAGACAGTGGGGGAAGAAGTAGGCACCGGACGTGGCGAAGGTCGCCGCAGTGTCCTATTCCCGGAAGTGGGAGCAAATACCTGTATTACACAGGTATCTGGTCCCTCCTTCCCCCTGAAAGGTGCCAAATGTGACACCGGAGGGGGGAAGGATTCTGAAAAGCAGAAGTTAAATTTTTGGGTGGAACTCACTTAAGCCCCGAACCTTTAGGCAGCTAAATGCCCAGGCCAGGTTTTGCGATTCGGCACTGCGTCGCTTTAACAGACATTGCGTGGTCATGCGACGTGGCTCCCAAACAAAATTGGCGTCCTTTTTTCCCCACAAATAGAGATTTCTTTTGGTGGTATTTGATCACCTCTGCGGTTTTTATTTTTTGCGCTATAAACAAAAATAGAGCGACAATTTTGAAAAAAAAACAATATTTTTTACTTTTTGCTATAATAAATATCCCCCAAAAACATATATAAAATTTTTTTTTTCCTCAGTTTAGGCCGATACGTATTCTTCTACCTATTTTTGGTAAAAAAAATCGCAATAAGCGTTTATCGATTGGTTTGCGCTAAATTTATAGCGTTTACAAAATAGGGGATAGTTTTATTGCATTTTTATTAATTTTTTTTTTTTACTACTAATGGCGGCGATCAGCGATTTTTTTTCGTGACTGCGACATTATGGCGGACACTTCGGACAATTTTGACACATTTTTGGGACCATTGTCATTTTCACAGCAAAAAATGCATTTAAATTGCATTCTTTATTGTGAAAATGACAGTTGCAGTTTGGGAGTTAACCACAGGGGGCGCTGTAGGAGTTAGTGTTCACTTAGTGTGTGTTTACAACTGTAGGGGGATGTGGCTGTAGGACTGACGTCATCGATCGAGTCTCCCTATATAAGGGAATCACTCGATCGATGCAGCGCCATAGTGAAGCACGGGGAAGCCGTGTTTACATACGGCTCTCCCCGTTCTTCAGCTCCGGGGAGCGATCGCGACGGAGCGGCTATAAACGAATAGCCGCGCCGTCGTCCCGGATCGCTCCCCGCGGGAATCCGACCGCCGCATGTAGCGATCGGACCCCCCACCCGCTAGAAGGCAATGACGTACATGTACGCCCATGTGCCTGTACGTGCCATTCTGTGGACGTACATTTACATGCAGCGGTCGGGAAGTGGTTAAATACATGCAAAATGCAAGCAGAATATTTGACTATGATCTCCTGTAGCAATTTATAACAAAAGAAAAACAAAAGAGTTACTAATAAGACACATTGTAGCTTATGGGGATTACAAAAAAACTGCTAGCAACAGCCCTTGAACAGTTTTGCCTAAAACTGCCGCCTTGTTGCCCCTACACCACATCTGCTCCGTCTTATCCCAGAGGGGAATATTCTGCACCTCTCAGCATGAACTGTTCCAGCATTGTATGCCAAATCACTTTCCTTTCATATTAAACCTTTAAAAAGAATAGAATAAACAAACCGTCAGCAGGTCACTGCTTTTGCTCCGTTTTTGTTTTTCCAATTAACAGCCACGCCGAGCATCTGAGGAGCTTGAATCAAGATATCCAAGGAATGAATATAGAGCGGTGTGCCCCCGGTGGTGTGGGGGTCATCGCTTGTCATTGCTCCGCAGTGATATGAAAATAAATCAATAAACTCAAACAAGGTGGCGCTCGGAGGTCGGTGAGGAGAGGAGCCCGCTCGCGGGAAATCTCCGTAGCCCTCTGCCTGATTAATATGGAATGTGGAGAGACGTCTTATTAACTTCTGGTGTTCTGCAGCTGAGGTGACAATCCCTGGCCTCCCACCAGATCGGCGGCAATCCCCACAATCCGAACGCATCAGTTTTGTGGGAAATAATTAAGAGAGGATGGCGTGTCCTTGAAAGACACCGTCACTGATCTACAAATTGAAAGAAGAAAAAAAATTGAGATGAAACTCTTTATGTCTTCTGCTCACCTCCTCTACATCATTTGTGTTACTTTATTAGATTTTTTGGCCTATTAGTGTGATACTTTTACCTGCTACAGAGAATAGTGTGATCATAATAGAGCTGCTGATTTATGGATAGAGTATTTGAAGGGATGTTCCATTAAGGCCTCATTGACATGGGCAGCAGAGATAAAAAAAAAAAAAAACATTTTTTACTAACCACTACCACCCACCCCTAAAGCCCCGTACACACGATCGGACCTTTGTCCGACCAAAATCACAACGGAATTCCATCAGAGTAAAAGAGAACATGTTCTCTATCTAAACTGATGGAATTCTTTGGAATTTTCGATGGAATTACTCCGATGGGGCTACACACGATCGGAATTTCCGATGGGGCATACACACGATCGGAATTTCCAATGGAAAAAGTCAGTTGGAAATTTCCAATCGTGTGTACTGGGCTTTAGTCAACCACTTGAAGACCAGGCCTCTTCTGGAACTTTTAGTTTTAGAAGTTCAAATTAGTATTTTATTTTATAACGAGAGTTCATGTGACGTCGATAAACAATGATACTATGGAACTGAATTATAAATGTTTGGTGCGCTGGTACCTTACCCCAGGTAAAGTTATGTTGGAGGGGTTGTAATGAAGTGGGATCCATGGCCCATATCTGGTGGACCTGTCCCTAAATTAGAAAATATTGGGGAGAGATTAGACAAAAAATTTGAGAAATAACAAACGATGAGCTCCCGGATGACCCTTGGGTATGTGTATTACACGGGTCTTGAATCCCAACTAAATCCCTAAATCCCTAAATCCCAACTAAACAGTACCTGAAAACTCCACAACTTGTGAATCCGGCAAAGAACCAAATAGCCCGTAACTGGCAAGAACTGGAAAGTCCATCATTGAGAGGGTGGTGTAACAGAGTTGAGGGAATCTATCATTTGGAATATCTAAGATATAGAGATGAAGAGAACTGGGCGGAGTTCAAAGAGAAGTGGGAGAACTGGAAAGGATTTAAGTACACGATGGGATACGCAGAAGTGATGGGTGCCTAAAGTCTAAAGCCTAAAGATATACAATCTAATGGTATGAGGTTGGTAACATTGTTGTGGATAGAGAAGCTGGAAAGCAGGAGTTAGTGGAGAAGAGGTCAGAGGGGGAGGGGGGAAGGGATGGGAATCAATCTCCACGAAGACACAGATGTATTATTAACCCCTGTTTTGAAGTAAGAAAAAAATATATTTTTGTTAAAAAAAAAAAAAAAACGCAATAAGCGTATATTGATTGGTTTGCACAAAAGTTATAGCGTCTAAAAATGATGGGAAAGATTTATGGCATTTTTATCATTTTTTTTTTACTAGTAATGGTGGTGATCTGTGATTTTTAGCAGGACTGCGACATTGCGGCGGACAGATCGGACACTTTTGACAATTTTTTGAAACCATTGACATCTATACATCTCAGAGCTAGAAAAATGCACTGTTACTGTGTAAATGTCACTGGCAGGGAATGTGTTCCCTAGTTAGTGTTTCTAACTGTATGGGGATAGGACTGACTGGGGGAGGAGACATATCATTGTTCCCACGTACTAGGAACAACGATATGTCTCCTTTCCCCTGACAGAACAGGGATTTGTGTGTTTACACCCATCGTTCCCGCAATCGTGGGTGGCCGGCGGTGATCGCGGCTGCCGGCGGCTCTTAAAGGGGAAGACGTACCCATGTGGCAATTCGCGTGAACGTGCCTTTTTCTGCCATTTGATGTTTACAAGTTAAAATCAGCATTTTTTTTTTTTGCCAGAAAATTACTTAGAACCCCCCAGACATTTAATATTTTTTTTCAGCAGAGATCCTAGAATATAAAATTGTTGCAATATTTTATGTCACACTGTATTTGTGCAGCGGTCTTCCAAACGTAAATGGAAAAAAATATGCGATGACCGCCGGGTACCTGCGATTGCTCGCTAGAGAACGGCGGATGTGTGTGAACACACAAATCCCGATTCTCTCAGGGGCAAGGAGACTGATCGTGTGCTTATACAATATATGAACACCAATCAAGCTCCTCATCTAGTCAGTCCCCTCCCCCCCACAGTTAGAACACACATTAGGGAACACATTTAACCCCTTGATCGTCCCCTAGTGTTAACACCTTGCCTGCCAGTGACATTTACATAGTAATCAGTGTATTTTTTATAGCTCTGATCGCTGTATAAATGCCAATGGTCCAAAAAATTTGTCAAAAGTGTCCGAACTGTCTGCCGCAATGTCGCAGTCACGATAAAAATCGCAGATCCATTACTAGTAAAAAAAAATATTAATAAAAATGGCATAAATCTATCCCCTATTTTGTAGACACTATGGCCCGGATTCACAAAGCACTTGCGCCGACATATCTCGAAATACGCTGCGTAAGTGCAAATATGCGCCGTCGTATCTGTGCGCCGTGCCCACAAACTGAGATACGCTTTAAAATAGGCTTCATCTCACTGACGTAACGTGCCTACGCCGTCTTATCGTGGGCGCATATTTACGCTGGTCGCAAGTGGCGCTCCCATTGATTTTTTTATTCAAATATGGAAATGAGGGAGATACGTTGATTCATGATTGTACTTGCGCCCGGCGCATAATATACGCGGTTTGCGTAAGTCGTACGTCCGGCGTAAAGTTATTACCCATAGATGAGGCGCAACCCATGCAAAGATATGGACCAGGGAACACAAGCCGGCGTATTTTACGTAGTTTACGTTGGATGTGAATAGGGCTGGGCGTAGGTTACGTTCACGTCGTAGGCAGTGATCCGTCATATCTTAGGGAGTAGTTCCGACGTGATTCTGAGCATGCGCACTGGGATGCGTCCACTGGACGGCGCATGCGCCGTTCGTTATTCAAATCTGTCTGGCGCTCAGCCCCATCATTTGCATGGGGTCACGCCTCATTTGCATGGCTCACGACCCACTTCCACTTACGACGTCTTACGCCTAGGAAACCCAGCGCAGATTTGGCACCACTGGCTTTGTGAATACACTGCTTGCCTTTCTGCGCTGTGTCGGCGTAGCGTAAAGAAGATACGCTACGGCGGCATAAATATGCGCCGATGTCTGTGAATCCGGGCCACTAACTTTTGCGCAAACCAATCAATATACGCTTATTGCGATTTTTAACCAAAAATACGTATCGGCCTAAACTGAGGAAAATATATTTTTTATATATTTTTGGGGGATATTTATTATAGCAAAAAGTAGAAAATATTGGGCCAGATTCACAGAGGAAATACGCCGGAGTATTTGCCGCGTCGTATCTTTAGTTTGAATCCTCAAACCAAGATACGACGGCTTCTGGCTTCGATCCGACAGGCGTACGGCTTCGTACGCCTTCGGACCGTAGGTGTAATACTTCGGCGCCCGCTGGGTGGAGTTCGCGCCGTTTTCCGCGTCGGGTATGCTAATTAGCTGTTTACGGCGATTCACAAAGGTACGCGCGGCCGTCGCATTCTCTTACGTCGTCGCTAGTCGGCTTTTCCCGTCGTATAGTTAAAGCTGGTATTTCATGGCCTATCTTTAGACTTGCCATGTTAAAGTATGGCCGTTGTTCCCGCGTCGAATTTAAATTTTTATTTTTTTTTGCGTAAATCGTCCCTGAATAGGAAAGGACGTAACTCACGTCGACGTTCAAAAAATGACGTCGGTGCGACGTCATTTCGCGCAAAGCACGGCGAGAAATTTCAAAACGGAGCATGCGCAGTACGTTCGGCGCGGGAACGCGCCTAATTTAAATGATACACGCCCCATTTGAATTAGGCGGGCTTGCGCCAGATGGATTTACGCTACGCCGCCGCAAGTTTACAGGCAAGTGCTTTGTGAATCAAGCACTTGCCCATAAAACTTGCAGCGGTGTAACCTAAATGCGATACGTTACGCCGCCGCGATTCTACGTGAATCTGGCCCATTGCTCTTTTTTCAAAATTGTCGCTCTTTTTTTGTTTATAGCACAACAAATAAAAACCACAGAAGTGATCAAATACCAGCAAAAGAAAGCTCTATTTGTGGGAAAAAAAAGAACGTCAACTTTGTTTGGGAGCCACGTCGCACGACCGCGCAATTGTCAGTTAAAGCGACGCAGTGCCGAATCGCAAAAAATGGCCTGGCCAAATCTTCCGGGGCTTAAGTGGTTAAAGGTAGGGGAGAGGAGGGTGCCCGGGAGGGGGGGTGCCCAGCCTGGATTTGGGCTATAAAAGAATTCTTCATCCAAACATGAACATTTTGCATTGACTGTAATTGTCCCTGGACGCGTTTTGCTTGGTACAAAATTTAAACTTTTGCCTTCATTTTCTAACTCCCTGCTGAGTTTTTTTTTTGCATCTTTATCTTCCAAATGGGTCTGAATGAGCGGAATTGCAGGTGTGTTGATGTGTCCCCTGGCTCCAGCATTGCACCTTCTCTAGGTTTACTGCGCCGATGCACAGCGGAGCGTGAAATGAAAACAACAACAACAGAAAGACAAAAAAAATACTGGATTTGGGGAAGTTACAACTTACATAAAAATATGAAGAGGAAAATGCGCCATAAAAGTTTACCTCTATTAGCGCTGACAAATAATAAAAACAATAATAAGGACACGCGTTACCTATGTGGCCGAGATGATAAACTAACCCAAGATATGGATCTGTCTTTGTATGTATTTATTTAATGGGATGCCGCACCACACACAGCTATTTAGTATTACATCGGAAGCTTTATCCCCCCGAGGTTCATAAGGTCTACCCGCAAGGTTTTATAAACCCAGGATTTAATTCTGCTTCTACGGCATTTCATAATGCAGTGACTGTGTTGTTGTAACAGGCGCTCCTAGTGCCGTAATGCGTTCCACGCTGGAACGCATTACGGCGACCACGCAATGACGTCATCACCCGGCGCAGCATGCGTTCCAGCTTGGAACGCGGAAAGTGCCGAGCGCACTCAGCGCTGGATTCGGCACACCTGCCTTGCACCTGTCTCCTGCCTATAAAGGCATTCAGGTTATACAGAAAGGGCGTTCTATTAGTGTCAGCCGTACCGGCCGTGCTACATACAGGCAACATTATGGCCAGCTAGCAAAGACCTTCACTGCGTCCGGGCCGCCATCGCTGCGGACAACCTAAGAGTTCTTCCTTGCTGACACCCTACACTACGAATCCCTTGCTGCAAAACTCAAGCCTGCAAACGGATAAGTAGCAATTGTTTCACTTGTAGTGCCTTAGGAAGACCTGCTACGTATATTGCTTTTAAACATTGCTGTATTTAACTCTGGCTTATTGGATACTAAGATACTGCTTGGGACTGACTGTTGTGCCTGTAGGCTGTTTGCTGTGGAGTATGTTAAAGGGACATACACTCCCAAATTAGCTGAGCTATAAGTGCCTCTCCTATGCAACTATTATTTGTTATCACAATTCCTATTTACTACGTGCTTGACATAGGTTCTTAGGGCCAGATTCAGAGAAGAAGTATGCCGGAGTATCTGCTGATACTCCGGCGTACTTTCAAATTTGCCGCGTCGTATCTTTATTTGTAATTCACAAACAAAGATACAACGGCATTTGGCTAAGATCCGACAGGCGTACGCCTTCGGATCTTAGGATGCAATTCTTTGGCGGCCCCTGGGTGGAGATCGCGTCGTTTTCCGCGTCGGGTATGCTAATTAGCTGTTTACGGCGATCCACGAAGGTACGCGCGTTCGTCGCATTCTCTTACGTCGTCGCTAGTCGGTTTTTCGCGTCGCAAAGTTACGGCTGCTATTTAGGTGGTGTAACAATAGACAGCCCATGTTAAAGTATGGCCGTCGTTCCCGCGTCAAATTTAAATTTTTTTTTTTTTGTGTAAGTCGTCCGGGAATCCGAAAGTATGTAACGCACGTCGCCGTTCAAAACATTACGTCGGGGCGACGTCATTTCGCACAAATCACGGTGGGAAATTTCAAAACGGAGCATGCGCAGTACGTTCGGCGCGGGAACGCGCCTAATTTAAATGGTCCCTCCCTATTTGAATTAGGCGGGCTTGCGCCGGACGGCTTTACGCTACGCCACCGCAAGTTTACACGCAAGTGCTTTGTGAATCAAGCACTTACGATGAAAACTTGCGGCGGAGTAACGTAAAGGACATACGTTACGCCGCCGTAATTGTTCGTGAATCTGGCCCTTACTTGTTTATGGGCCCATGCCCTAAGTTTCTGAACATGTTCTCCTAAACTTATCTATGCTAAGGGTTGAAGGTATTTCATACCTATTCCCTTAGTGGCCTAATGTACTTCTTTATGTTGAAGTGATATAATGTAGAGAACCTCCAAACTCCTGTTCCCTGATTGGAGTGACGCCTGGGGTCCCGTACTGATAATCACTTGCATTCAGAAGTGCATTGGAATCCTCACGTGCATTGTAATCTTTTAACACTAGGGGTTGGACGCATGTTGTAATACCTCCGCCCTTAGAAGCTCAGCGCATTCATATATGTGAGAGAGATGATGTAGTGACCCCCCAAACTCCTGTTGTCTGATTGGAGTGACGCCTGGGGCCTAGTACTGAAATCTCACATAGAGTCGCACATTGAAATCCTTTCCCTATCCGCAGTTGTGGTTCACTCCCGTTCAACAGTGCCGTTACAGTTGTTGGTTCAGAACTAGGGGTGAGTTAAGGCTCAGCCTTAGGTATGAGCAATGACCACATGGCCTTATTCGGAGAATGTCAATGGCCATTCATAGAGTCTCCAAAGAAGCTCCAAAAAATGAAAAAGGATGGGAACCACTCAAATTATTGAAAGCCTCAAATCTGTTTATTGGTTAGGGTTAGGGTGGGGGGGGGATAGGGTTAGCCTTAGGCAGTGGCGGAATTTTCATGGTCGCAACTGGGCCCTGTAGTTCCGCCAAGTCTGGGGGGCCCGCCGGGGGGCCCGCCACCCGCCCGCATGAGGGACACAGTCAGCGGGCATCTCCGCTGTTTGTCTCTGAACTCAGTGTGTGAAAAGCTTGGCCAGCGTGTGAAAAAGGTCCCGCCCTCCTCCTACATCAGCTTGTGTGATAGACGCACATGAGCTGATCTAGGAGGTGGGCGGGACCTTTCTCACACGCTGGCCAAGCTTTTCACACTGAGCTCCAAGATGCCCGCTGACTGTGTAATATCCAGCGAAGGTGCGGGGTGTGTAATATCCAGCGAAGGTGCGGGGGATGGGGGGGTGGGTGACACCGCTGCCCTGTGTGCCTCACGGCTCGTGCCGCGGCTGTGTCCCTCAGCGGAGCGGGAAGGAACCCGCCGCCCCCTCCTCTGTTTACATCCACAGAGGAGGAGGAGCCCGCGCTCGAGGGACACACCGCTGTGTGTATCAATCAACTGCTATGTTCAGGGGTCTGTGAGTTAAGGGGGGGCGTCTGTACTACTGGGGTCTGCACTAGGAGAGGTTTGCACCAAGGGGGGGGGGGTCTGGCACTGAGGGGGGTGTCTGTACTGTACTGAGGGGGTGTCTGTACTGTACTGAGGGGGTGTCTGTACTGTACTGAGGGGGTGTCTGTAAATGAGGGGGTGTCTGTACTGTAATGAGGGGGTGTCTGTAACTGATGGGGGGGTGTCTGTATTGAGGGGGGTCTGTACTGCTGCAGTGTCTGTACTGTACTGAGGGGGTGTCTGTACTGTACTGAGGGGGTGTCTGTACTGTACTGAGGTGGTGTCTGTACTGAGGGGGGTGTCTGTACTGAGGGGGGTGTCTGTAACTGATGGGGGGGTGTCTGTACTGCTGCGGTGTCTGTAACTGAGGGGGTGTCTGTAACTGAGGGGGAGGGGGTCTGTACTGCTGGGGGGTCTGTAACTGAGGGGGTGTCTGTAACTGAGGGGGAGGGGGTCTGTACTGCTGGGGGGTCTGTAACTGAGGGGATGTCTGTAACTGAGGGGGAGGGGGTCTGTACTGCTGGGGGGTCTGTAACTGAGGGGATGTCTGTAACTGAGGGGGAGGGGGTCTGTACTGCTGGGGGGTCTGTAACTGAGGGGGGTATGTACTGCTGGGGGGGTCTGTAACTGAGGGGATGTCTGTAACTGAGGGGGAGGGGGTCTGTACTGCTGGGGGGTCTGTAACTGAGGGGGTGTCTGTAACTGAGGGGGGTATGTACTGCTGGGGGGTCTGTAACTGTAATTTGATGGTAAGTCAATCAAGTGACAGAGCTGGGCAATCAATGCCAACCTTCACCACTGTGCCTCTTACTGATCCCATCCCCCCCACCACTGATCTCATCCCTATCCCCTCCCCCTATTACTTCTACAACAGAGGGGATGGGGGGATAGGGATGAGATCAGTGGTGGGGGGATGGGATCAGTAAGAGGCACAGGTGGTGGTGGGAGAGGATGGCACCACCGCTGCCACCTCCCTCAAGTACCACTGCTGGTACTTGAGGGGGGTGGTAGTGGTGATACTTGAGGGGTGGTGGCAGAAGTGGTACTTAAAGGGGGGGGGGGCTGTGGTGGTACTTGAGGGTGGTGGTGCCATCCTCTCTCACCACCACCTGTGCCTCCTTACTGATCCCATCCCCCCCACCACCACCACTGATCTCATCCCTATCCCCCCCCCATTACTTCTACAACAGAGGTGATGGGGGGTAGGGATGAGATCAGTGGTGGGGGGATGGGATCAGTAAGAGGCACAGGTGGTGGTGGGAGCGGATAGCACAACCACTGCCATCACAGCCACCCCCCCCTCAAGTACCATTGCTGCCACCCCTCCTCAACACTAGCACTTCCACTGGTCCCATTCCTCCTCCCTACCAGCACTGTTACTGATCCCATTCCCCAGGTCAGATTTAATTGATCCTATGATTGCTTCATAGGATCAGCAACCAATGTATTGCTTCATTTATGTGAAATCCCTGGTGATATGGCCAGTCCCTCTGCTTTCCTATTAAAAACTTACCACACTAGGCAGGAGCGCACAGCATGGTCAGTACACTAGTTAGGCTGGTAACTCTGTGTGCTCTCCACCAATGATCAATAAATGTTTTACTTTGTTGTACAGTGTCAAAAAAAAAAAATGAAATCAAGTATCAAAATCATGCTTTTCGGGGGGGGCCCTCATGATTTCTTGCACCGGGGCCCTGAAGTTTCTAGTTACGCCTCTGGCCTTAGGTATGGGCTATGACCACATAACCTTATTCGGACAATGTCATTGGCTAAATAAAGCCATGTGGCCATATCAGGTCAATTATTTTTCAAGCATCCCCACCCCTTAGTAGATAGGATTCAGATACCCCGCTACAGTGCACTAATATCTAAGCCACCAATGATGACAGGAGCTGTTTCCCCATAGTCAATGGCCATTCATAGAGTCTCCAAAGAAGCTCCAAAAAATGAAAAAGGATGGGAACAACTCAAATTATTAAAAGCCTCAAATCTGTTTATTGGTTAGGGGGGGGGGCGGGGGGGATAGGGTTAGCCTTAGGTATGGGCTATGACCACATGGCCACATTGGCACGTCATTGACTAAATATGGTTCCCTATAAATTATCGATTCTTCCCGCTATAACCACCGCCTGTTGAAGGGAATTCTACATCCTTACCGTTCTTACAATAAAGAACCCTCTACTCAGTTTAAGGTTAAACCGCTTCTCTTCTAATTATAGTGAATGGCCGTGTGTCTTTTTAAATTCCCTTTTGCGGCAACGTTTTATCCCTATTAGGGATGAGCTTTATGTTCGAGTCGAACATTTGCTGTTCGCCCGTTCGGCGAAGAGCGAACAATTTGGGTTGTTCGGGGGAAATTCGAAAAGCCGCGGAACACCCTTTAAAAGTCTATGGGAGAAATCAAATGTGCTAATTTTAAAGGTTAATATGCAAGTTATTGTATTAAAAAGTGTTTGGGGACCCGGGTCCTGCCCCATGGGGACATGTATCAATGCAAAAAAGTTTTTAAAACTGCAGTTTTTCGGGAGCATTGATTTTAATTATGCTTAAAGTTAAACAATAAAAGTGAAATATTCCTTTAAAGTTCGTACCTGGGGGGTGTCTATAGTATGCCTGTAAAATAGCGCATGTTTCCCGTGTTTAGAACTGTCCCTGCACAAAATGACATTTCTAAAGGAAAAAAGTAATTTAAAACTACTCGCGGCTATAATGAATTGTCGGGTTCTGGCAACACAGATCAAAGTCATTGAAAAAAACGGCAGGGGTTATCGGAATCTGGAAGCCCCCTTTAACAAAGGGGACCCCCAGATTCCGACCCCCCGCCTATGTGTATTGGTAACAGGGTACATTGTACCTCTACCATTTCACAATAGAAAGTATTACAAATTTTAAAAACCACACAGACCCAGTTGGGATAAGTCCTTTATATATAAAAACAAAAAAAAACATTCCAGAGAAGTAATCCAGTCTGTCCAGCGTTGCAATCCATTCTCTATGTCCCGTGGGAATCCGATGTCCAGCGATGCTGCAGTCTCCATTCCACACGAAACCCCCATGACACGTAAGAGGGGCCGGCCCCGTGACATCAAGTCTTTGGGTAACCCCCGCTTGCGGGAGAAATCCGGGGGTTACCCAATGACGTGGGGGATTTAGTAGGGGTACAATGTACCCGTTACCAATTCACATAGGGGAGCGGGATCTGGAGTTCCCCTTTGTTAAAGGGGACTTCCAGATTCCGATAAGCCCCCCGCCCGCCCCCCGCCCGCAGACCCCCACAACCACCGGGCAAGGGTTGTGGGGATGAGACCCTTGTCCCCATCAACACGGGGACATCCTCCCCATGTTGAGGGCATGTGGCCTGGTAAGGTTCAGGAGGGGGGGCACTCTCTCATCCCCCCTATTTTCCTGCGGCCTGCCAGGTTGCGTGCTCGGATAAGGGTCTGGTATGGAGTTTTGAGGGGGACCCCACGCCATTTTTTTTTATTTTGGTACATTTTTTTCAATGACTTTGATCTGTATTACCGGGACCCAACAATTCATGAATAGCCACGAGTAGTTTTAAATGACTTTTTTTTCCTTTAGAAATGTCATTCTGTGTAGGGACAGTTCTAAACACGGGAAACATGCGCTACTTTTCAGGCATACTATAGACACCCCCAGGTACGAAATTTAATGGAATATTTCACTTTTATTGTTTCACTTTTTCACTTTAAGCGTTATTAAAATCACTGGGGGGGAGGGGGGGGCTGGAATCATTCAATAAGCCTGAAATAATTAAAATTCTTTCTTCATACATATTTTCAATCCGTATACAGAAACAATGTTTCTAATACACCTTCATACATATTTTACACTTATAACAAGGAGGACTCATTACTGGTCTCCGGTCCTTCAATGGGGTCTAAAGTTCACATTTATCTGAAGGCTAAGCTACACCAATCCTAAACTATAAAGAAAAGAAAAAAAATCCAAGCGATGAGATATATTGAGCACCGAATCCTGAAATGAACTCCAATTGTCTGGGATTCCAGACAAGATTTAATACAGCGGTGACCAACATTCTCAGCAATAGACAAGCGAGGACGCCGACCCCTGACTGCAGCCCAACAGCGGGGGACGTGCCGGTCAAATGACTTCACTAAACCCGGCTATATTACCATCTCTCCTAAGCTTTGTTTTCCTTCTGTGACCGATCAATAAATAAAGCATCAGTGAAGAGACAAACTGTTACTGTACTGAATAAAAGTCTGAAGGGTATTTTTAGCAGAGTATT